>NW_027479111.1:0-221777 GCF_051014685.1 Ptiloglossa arizonensis
GAATGGCCTAGGGAAAAAATACACATACCGTTGTAATCGGGCGAGTTTCTACTTTCAGATGCAATAGGAATTTTTGGGTTAGGTCAATCCGTTCGCGAGATATGGGAGTTTGAAGCCAAGAAATGGTTGAGAAGGCAAAAAATTTTTCGCAATTCTGCTGCTCCAAACGCTTAACCAGAATGGCCTAGGGAAAAAATACACATACCGTTGTAATCGGGCGAGTCTCTACTTCCAGACGCTACAGGAATTTTTGGGTTAGGTCAATCCGTTCGCGAGATATGGGAGTTTGAAGCCAAGAAATGGTTGAGAAGGCAAAAAATTTTTCGCAATTCTGCTGCTCCAAACGCTTAACCAGAATGGCCTAGGGAAAAAATACACATACCGCTGTAATCGGGCGAGGTTCTACTTTCAGATGCAATTGGAATTTTTGGGTTAGGTCAATCCGTTCGCGAGATATGGGAGTTTGAAGCCAAGAAATGGTTGAGAAGGCAAAAAATTTTTCGCAATTCTGCTGCTCCAAACGCTCAACCAGAATGGCCTAGGGAAAAAATACACATACCGTTGTAATCGGGCGAGTTTCTACTTTCAGATGCAATAGGAATTTTTGGGTTAGGTCAATCCGTTCGCGAGATATGGGAGTTTGAAGCTAAGAAATGGTTGAGAATGCAAAAAATTTTTCGCAATTCTGCTGCTCCAAACGCTTAACCAGAATGGCCTAGGGAAAAAATACACATACTGTTGTAATCGGGCGAGTTTCTACTTTCAGATGCAACAGGAATTTTTGGGTTAGGTCAATCCGTTCGCGAGATATGGGAGTTTGAAGCCAAGAAATGGTTGAGAAGGCAAAAAATTTTCCGCAATTCTGCTGCTCCAAACGCTTAACCAGAATGGCCTAGGGAAAAAATACACATACCGTTGTAATCGGGCGAGTCTCTACTTCCAGACGCTACAGGAATTTTTGGGTTAGGTCAATCCGTTCGCGAGATATGGGAGTTTGAAGCCAAGAAATGGTTGAGAAGGCAAAAAATTTTTCGCAATTCTGCTGCTCCAAACGCTTAACCAGAATGGCCTAGGGAAAAAATACACATACCGCTGTAATCGGGCGAGGTTCTACTTTCAGATGCAATTGGAATTTTGGGGTTAGGTCAATCCGTTCGCGAGATATGGGAGTTTGAAGCCAAGAAATGGTTGAGAAGGCAAAAAATTTTTCGCAATTCTGCTGCTCCAAACGCTTAACCAGAATGGCCTAGGGAAAAAATACACATACCGTTGTAATCGGGCGAGTTTCTACTTTCAGATGCAATAGGAATTTTTGGGTTAGGTCAATCCGTTCGCGAGATATGGGAGTTTGAAGCCAAGAAATGGTTGAGAAGGCAAAAAATTTTTCGCAATTCTGCTGCTCCAAACGCTTAACCAGAATGGCCTAGGGAAAAAATACACATACCGTTGTAATCGGGCGAGTCTCTACTTCCAGACGCTACAGGAATTTTTGGGTTAGGTCAATCCGTTCGCGAGATATGGGAGTTTGAAGCCAAGAAATGGTTGAGAAGGCAAAAAATTTTTCGCAATTCTGCTGCTCCAAACGCTTAACCAGAATGGCCTAGGGAAAAAATACACATACCGCTGTAATCGGGCGGGGTTCTACTTTCAGATGCAATTGGAATTTTGGGGTTAGGTCAATCCGTTCGCGAGATATGGGAGTTTGAAGCCAAGAAATGGTTGAGAAGGCAAAAAATTTTTCGCAATTCTGCTGCTCCAAACGCTTAACCAGAATGGCCTAGGGAAAAAATACACATACCGTTGTAATCGGGCGAGTTTCTACTTTCAGATGCAATAGGAATTTTTGGGTTAGGTCAATCCGTTCGCGAGATATGGGAGTTTGAAGCCAAGAAATGGTTGAGAAGGCAAAAAATTTTTCGCAATTCTGCTGCTCCAAACGCTTAACCAGAATGGCCTAGGGAAAAAATACACATACCGTTGTAATCGGGCGAGTCTCTACTTCCAGACGCTACAGGAATTTTTGGGTTAGGTCAATCCGTTCGCGAGATATGGGAGTTTGAAGCCAAGAAATGGTTGAGAAGGCAAAAAATTTTTCGCAATTCTGCTGCTCCAAACGCTTAACCAGAATGGCCTAGGGAAAAAATACACATACCGCTGTAATCGGGCGAGGTTCTACTTTCAGATGCAATTGGAATTTTTGGGTTAGGTCAATCCGTTCGCGAGATATGGGAGTTTGAAGCCAAGAAATGGTTGAGAAGGCAAAAAATTTTTCGCAATTCTGCTGCTCCAAACGCTCAACCAGAATGGCCTAGGGAAAAAATACACATACCGTTGTAATCGGGCGAGTTTCTACTTTCAGATGCAATAGGAATTTTTGGGTTAGGTCAATCCGTTCGCGAGATATGGGAGTTTGAAGCTAAGAAATGGTTGAGAATGCAAAAAATTTTTCGCAATTCTGCTGCTCCAAACGCTTAACCAGAATGGCCTAGGGAAAAAATACACATACCGTTGTAATCGGGCGAGTTTCTACTTTCAGATGCAACAGGAATTTTTGGGTTAGGTCAATCCGTTCGCGAGATATGGGAGTTTGAAGCCAAGAAATGGTTGAGAAGGCAAAAAATTTTCCGCAATTCTGCTGCTCCAAACGCTTAACCAGAATGGCCTAGGGAAAAAATACACATACCGTTGTAATCGGGCGAGTCTCTACTTCCAGACGCTACAGGAATTTTTGGGTTAGGTCAATCCGTTCGCGAGATATGGGAGTTTGAAGCCAAGAAATGGTTGAGAAGGCAAAAAATTTTTCGCAATTCTGCTGCTCCAAACGCTTAACCAGAATGGCCTAGGGAAAAAATACACATACCGCTGTAATCGGGCGAGGTTCTACTTTCAGATGCAATTGGAATTTTGGGGTTAGGTCAATCCGTTCGCGAGATATGGGAGTTTGAAGCCAAGAAATGGTTGAGAAGGCAAAAAATTTTTCGCAATTCTGCTGCTCCAAACGCTTAACCAGAATGGCCTAGGGAAAAAATACACATACCGTTGTAATCGGGCGAGTTTCTACTTTCAGATGCAATAGGAATTTTTGGGTTAGGTCAATCCGTTCGCGAGATATGGGAGTTTGAAGCCAAGAAATGGTTGAGAAGGCAAAAAATTTTTCGCAATTCTGCTGCTCCAAACGCTTAACCAGAATGGCCTAGGGAAAAAATACACATACCGTTGTAATCGGGCGAGTCTCTACTTCCAGACGCTACAGGAATTTTTGGGTTAGGTCAATCCGTTCGCGAGATATGGGAGTTTGAAGCCAAGAAATGGTTGAGAAGGCAAAAAATTTTTCGCAATTCTGCTGCTCCAAACGCTTAACCAGAATGGCCTAGGGAAAAAATACACATACCGCTGTAATCGGGCGAGGTTCTACTTTCAGATGCAATTGGAATTTTTGGGTTAGGTCAATCCGTTCGCGAGATATGGGAGTTTGAAGCCAAGGAATGGTTGAGAAGGCAAAAAATTTTTCGCATTTCTGCTGCTCCAAACGCTTAACCAGAATGGCCTAGGGAAAAAATACAGATACCGTTGTAATCGGGCGAGTTTCTACTTTCAGATGCAATAGGAATTTTTGGGTTAGGTCAATCCGTTCGCGAGATATGGGAGTTTGAAGCCAAGAAATGGTTGAGAAGGCAAAAAATTTTTCGCAATTCTGCTGCTCCAAACGCTTAACCAGAATGGCCTAGGGAAAAAATACACATACCGTTGTAATCGGGCGAGTCTCTACTTCCAGACGCTACAGGAATTTTTGGGTTAGGTCAATCCGTTCGCGAGATATGGGAGTTTGAAGCCAAGAAATGGTTGAGAAGGCAAAAAATTTTTCGCAATTCTGCTGCTCCAAACGCTTAACCAGAATGGCCTAGGGAAAAAATACACATACCGCTGTAATCGGGCGAGGTTCTACTTTCAGATGCAATTGGAGTTTTTGGGTTAGGTCAATCCGTTCGCGAGATATGGGAGTTTGAAGCCAAGGAATGGTTGAGAAGGCAAAAAATTTTTCGCATTTCTGCTGCTCCAAACGCTTAACCAGAATGGCCTAGGGAAAAAATACAGATACCGTTGTAATCGGGCGAGTTTCTACTTTCAGATGCAATAGGAATTTTTGGGTTAGGTCAATCCGTTCGCGAGATATAGGAGTTTGAAGCCAAGAAATGGTTGAGAAGGCAAAAAATTTTTCGCAATTCTGCTGCTCCAAACGCTTAAACAGAATGGCCTAGGGGAAAAATACAGATACCGTTGTAATCGGGCGAGTTTCTACTTTCAGATGCAACAGGAATTTTTGGGTTAGGTCAATCCGTTCGCGAGATATGGGAGTTTGAAGCCAAGAAATGGTTGAGAAGGCAAAAAATTTTTCGCAATTCTGCTGCTCCAAACGCTTAACCAGAATGGCCTAGGGAAAAAATACACATACCGCTGTAATCGGGCGAGGTTCTACTTTCAGATGCAATTGGAATTTTGGGGTTAGGTCAATCCGTTCGCGAGATATGGGAGTTTGAAGCCAAGAAATGGTTGAGAAGGCAAAAAATTTTTTTGCAATTCTGCTGTTCCAAGCGCTTAACCAGAATGGCCTAGGGAAAAAATACACATACCGCTGTAATCGGGCGTGGTTCTACTTTCAGATGCAACAGGAATTTTTGGGTTAGGTCAATCCGTTCGCGAGATATGGGACTTTGAAGCCAAGAAATGGTTGAGAAGGCAACAAATTTTTCGCAATTCCGCTGCTCCAAACGCTTAACCAGAATGGCCTAGGGAAAAAATACACATACCGTTGTAATCGGGCGAGTTTCTACTTTCCGATGCAACAGGAATTTTTGGGTTAGGTGAATCCGTTCGCGAGATATGGGAGTTTGAAGCCAAGAAATGGTTGAGAAGGCAAAAAATTTTTCGCATTTCTGCTGCTCCAAACGCTTAACCAGAATGGCCTAGGGAAAAAATACAGATACCGTTGTAATCGGGCGAGTTTCTACTTTCAGATGCAATAGGAATTTTTGGGTTAGGTCAATCCGTTCGCGAGATATGGGAGTTTGAAGCTAAGAAATGGTTGAGAAGACAACAAATCTTTCGCACTTCTGCTGCTCCAAACGCTTAACCAGAATGGCCTAGGGAAAAAATACACATACCGTTGTAATCGGGCGAGTTTCGACTTTCAGATGCAATAGGAATTTTTGGGTTAGGTCAATCCGTTCGCGAGGTATGGGAGTTTGAATCCAAGAAATGGTTGAGAAGGCAACAAATTTTTCGCAATTCTGCTGCTCCAAACGCTTAACCAGAATGGCCTAGGGAAAAAATACACATACCGTTGTAATCGGGCGAGTTTCTACTTTCAGATGCAATAGGAATTTTTGGGTTAGGTCAATCCGTTCGCGAGATATGGGAGTTTGAAGCCAAGAAATGGTTGAGAAGGCAAAAAATTTTCCGCAATTCTGCTGCTCCAAACGCTTAACCAGAATGGCCTAGGGAAAAAATACACATACCGTTGTAATCGGGCGAGTCTCTACTTCCAGACGCTACAGGAATTTTTGGGTTAGGTCAATCCGTTCGCGAGATATGGGAGTTTGAAGCCAAGAAATGGTTGAGAAGGCAAAAAATTTTTCGCAATTCTGCTGCTCCAAACGCTTAACCAGAATGGCCTAGGGAAAAAATACACATACCGCTGTAATCGGGCGAGGTTCTACTTTCAGATGCAATTGGAATTTTGGGGTTAGGTCAATCCGTTCGCGAGATATGGGAGTTTGAAGCCAAGAAATGGTTGAGAAGGCAAAAAATTTTTCGCAATTCTGCTGCTCCAAACGCTTAACCAGAATGGCCTAGGGAAAAAATACACATACCGTTGTAATCGGGCGAGTTTCTACTTTCAGATGCAATAGGAATTTTTGGGTTAGGTCAATCCGTTCGCGAGATATGGGAGTTTGAAGCCAAGAAATGGTTGAGAAGGCAAAAAATTTTTCGCAATTCTGCTGCTCCAAACGCTTAACCAGAATGGCCTAGGGAAAAAATACACATACCGTTGTAATCGGGCGAGTCTCTACTTCCAGACGCTACAGGAATTTTTGGGTTAGGTCAATCCGTTCGCGAGATATGGGAGTTTGAAGCCAAGAAATGGTTGAGAAGGCAAAAAATTTTTCGCAATTCTGCTGCTCCAAACGCTTAACCAGAATGGCCTAGGGAAAAAATACACATACCGCTGTAATCGGGCGAGGTTCTACTTTCAGATGCAATTGGAATTTTTGGGTTAGGTCAATCCGTTCGCGAGATATGGGAGTTTGAAGCCAAGAAATGGTTGAGAAGGCAAAAAATTTTTCGCAATTCTGCTGCTCCAAACGCTCAACCAGAATGGCCTAGGGAAAAAATACACATACCGTTGTAATCGGGCGAGTTTCTACTTTCAGATGCAATAGGAATTTTTGGGTTAGGTCAATCCGTTCGCGAGATATGGGAGTTTGAAGCTAAGAAATGGTTGAGAATGCAAAAAATTTTTCGCAATTCTGCTGCTCCAAACGCTTAACCAGAATGGCCTAGGGAAAAAATACACATACCGTTGTAATCGGGCGAGTTTCTACTTTCAGATGCAACAGGAATTTTTGGGTTAGGTCAATCCGTTCGCGAGATATGGGAGTTTGAAGCCAAGAAATGGTTGAGAAGGCAAAAAATTTTCCGCAATTCTGCTGCTCCAAACGCTTAACCAGAATGGCCTAGGGAAAAAATACAGATACCGTTGTAATCGGGCGAGTCTCTACTTCCAGACGCTACAGGAATTTTTGGGTTAGGTCAATCCGTTCGCGAGATATGGGAGTTTGAAGCCAAGAAATGGTTGAGAAGGCAAAAAATTTTTTTGCAATTCTGCTGTTCCAAGCGCTTAACCAGAATGGCCTAGGGAAAAAATACACATACCGCTGTAATCGGGCGTGGTTCTACTTTCAGATGCAACAGGAATTTTTGGGTTAGGTCAATCCGTTCGCGAGATATGGGACTTTGAAGCCAAGAAATGGTTGAGAAGGCAACAAATTTTTCGCAATTCCGCTGCTCCAAACGCTTAACCAGAATGGCCTAGGGAAAAAATACACATACCGTTGTAATCGGGCGAGTTTCTACTTTCCGATGCAACAGGAATTTTTGGGTTAGGTGAATCCGTTCGCGAGATATGGGAGTTTGAAGCCAAGAAATGGTTAAGAAGGCAAAAAATTTTTCGCATTTCTGCTGCTCCAAACGCTTAACCAGAATGGCCTAGGGAAAAAATACAGATACCGTTGTAATCGGGCGAGTTTCTACTTTCAGATGCAATAGGAATTTTTGGGTTAGGTCAATCCGTTCGCGAGATATGGGAGTTTGAAGCCAAGAAATGGTTGAGAAGGCAAAAAATTTTTCGCAATTCTGCTGCTCCAAACGCTTAAACAGAATGGCCTAGGGGAAAAATACAGATACCGTTGTAATCGGGCGAGTTTCTACTTTCAGATGCAACAGGAATTTTTGGGTTAGGTCAATCCGTTCGCGAGATATGGGAGTTTGAAGCCAAGAAATGGTTGAGAAGGCAAAAAATTTTCCGCAATTCTGCTGCTCCAAACGCTTAACCAGAATGGCCTAGGGAAAAAATACACATACCGTTGTAATCGGGCGAGTCTCTACTTCCAGACGCTACAGGAATTTTTGGGTTAGGTCAATCCGTTCGCGAGATATGGGAGTTTGAAGCCAAGAAATGGTTGAGAAAGCAAAAAATTTTTCGCAATTCTGCTGCTCCAAACGCTTAACCAGAATGGCCTAGGGAAAAAATACACATACCGCTGTAATCGGGCGAGGTTCTACTTTCAGATGCAATTGGAATTTTGGGGTTAGGTCAATCCGTTCGCGAGATATGGGAGTTTGAAGCCAAGAAATGGTTGAGAAGGCAAAAAATTTTTCGCAATTCTGCTGCTCCAAACGCTTAACCAGAATGGCCTAGGGAAAAAATACACATACCGTTGTAATCGGGCGAGTTTCTACTTTCAGATGCAATAGGAATTTTTGGGTTAGGTCAATCCGTTCGCGAGATATGGGAGTTTGAAGCCAAGAAATGGTTGAGAAGGCAAAAAATTTTTCGCAATTCTGCTGCTCCAAACGCTTAACCAGAATGGCCTAGGGAAGAAATACACATACCGTTGTAATCGGGCGAGTCTCTACTTCCAGACGCTACAGGAATTTTTGGGTTAGGTCAATCCGTTCGCGAGATATGGGAGTTTGAAGCCAAGAAATGGTTGAGAAGGCAAAAAATTTTTCGCAATTCTGCTGCTCCAAACGCTTAACCAGAATGGCCTAGGGAAAAAATACACATACCGCTGTAATCGGGCGAGGTTCTACTTTCAGATGCAATTGGAATTTTTGGGTTAGGTCAATCCGTTCGCGAGATATGGGAGTTTGAAGCCAAGAAATGGTTGAGAAGGCAAAAAATTTTTCGCAATTCTGCTGCTCCAAACGCTCAACCAGAATGGCCTAGGGAAAAAATACACATACCGTTGTAATCGGGCGAGTTTCTACTTTCAGATGCAATAGGAATTTTTGGGTTAGGTCAATCCGTTCGCGAGATATGGGAGTTTGAAGCTAAGAAATGGTTGAGAATGCAAAAAATTTTTCGCAATTCTGCTGCTCCAAACGCTTAACCAGAATGGCCTAGGGAAAAAATACACATACCGTTGTAATCGGGCGAGTTTCTACTTTCAGATGCAACAGGAATTTTTGGGTTAGGTCAATCCGTTCGCGAGATATGGGAGTTTGAAGCCAAGAAATGGTTGAGAAGGCAAAAAATTTTCCGCAATTCTGCTGCTCCAAACGCTTAACCAGAATGGCCTAGGGAAAATATACACATACCGCTGTAATCGGGCGAGGTTCTACTTTCAGATGCAATTGGAATTTTGGGGTTAGGTCAATCCGTTCGCGAGATATGGGAGTTTGAAGCCAAGAAATGGTTGAGAAGGCAAAAAATTTTTCGCAATTCTGCTGCTCCAAACGCTTAACCAGAATGGCCTAGGGAAAAAATACACATACCGCTGTAATCGGGCGAGGTTCTACTTTCAGATGCAATTGGAATTTTGGGGTTAGGTCAATCCGTTCGCGAGATATGGGAGTTTGAAGCCAAGAAATGGTTGAGAAGGCAAAAAATTTTTCGCAATTCTGCTGCTCCAAACGCTTAACCAGAATGGCCTGGGGAAAAAATACACATACCGTTGTAATCGGGCGAGTTTCTACTTTCAGATGCAATAGGAATTTTTGGGTTAGGTCAATCCGTTCGCGAGATATGGGAGTTTGAAGCCAAGAAATGGTTGAGAAGGCAAAAAATTTTTCGCAATTCTGCTGCTCCAAACGCTTAACCAGAATGGCCTAGGGAAAAAATACACATACCGTTGTAATCGGGCGAGTCTCTACTTCCAGACGCTACAGGAATTTTTGGGTTAGGTCAATCCGTTCGCGAGATATGGGAGTTTGAAGCCAAGAAATGGTTGAGAAGGCAAAAAATTTTTCGCAATTCTGCTGCTCCAAACGCTTAACCAGAATGGCCTAGGGAAAAAATACACATACCGCTGTAATCGGGCGAGGTTCTACTTTCAGATGCAATTGGAATTTTTGGGTTAGGTCAATCCGTTCGCGAGATATGGGAGTTTGAAGCCAAGAAATGGTTGAGAAGGCAAAAAATTTTTCGCAATTCTGCTGCTCCAAACGCTCAACCAGAATGGCCTAGGGAAAAAATACACATACCGTTGTAATCGGGCGAGTTTCTACTTTCAGATGCAATAGGAATTTTTGGGTTAGGTCAATCCGTTCGCGAGATATGGGAGTTTGAAGCTAAGAAATGGTTGAGAATGCAAAAAATTTTTCGCAATTCTGCTGCTCCAAACGCTTAACCAGAATGGCCTAGGGAAAAAATACACATACCGTTGTAATCGGGCGAGTTTCTACTTTCAGATGCAACAGGAATTTTTGGGTTAGGTCAATCCGTTCGCGAGATATGGGAGTTTGAAGCCAAGAAATGGTTGAGAAGGCAAAAAATTTTCCGCAATTCTGCTGCTCCAAACGCTTAACCAGAATGGCCTAGGGAAAAAATACACATACCGCTGTAATCGGGCGAGGTTCTACTTTCAGATGCAATTGGAATTTTGGGGTTAGGTCAATCCGTTCGCGAGATATGGGAGTTTGAAGCCAAGAAATGGTTGAGAAGGCAAAAAATTTTCCGCAATTCTGCTGCTCCAAACGCTTAACCAGAATGGCCTAGGGAAAAAATACACATACCGCTGTAATCGGGCGAGGTTCTACTTTCAGATGCAACAGGAATTTTGGGGTTAGGTCAATCCGTTCGCGAGATATGGGAGTTTGAAGCCAAGAAATGGTTGAGAAGGCAAAAAATTTTTCGCAATTCTGCTGCTCCAAACGCTTAACCCGAATGGCCTAGGGAAAAAATACACATACCGCTGTAATCGGGCGAGGTTCTACTTTCAGATGCAATTGGAATTTTGGGGTTAGGTCAATCCGTTCGCGAGATATGGGAGTTTGAAGCCAAGAAATGGTTGAGAAGGCAAAAAATTTTTCGCAATTCTGCTGCTCCAAACGCTTAACCAGAATGGCCTAGGGAAAAAATACACATACCGTTGTAATCGGGCGAGTCTCTACTTCCAGACGCTACAGGAATTTTTGGGTTAGGTCAATCCGTTCGCGAGATATGGGAGTTTGAAGCCAAGAAATGGTTGAGAAGGCAAAAAATTTTTCGCAATTCTGCTGCTCCAAACGCTTAACCAGAATGGCCTAGGGAAAAAATACACATACCGCTGTAATCGGGCGAGGTTCTACTTTCAGATGCAATTGGAATTTTTGGGTTAGGTCAATCCGTTCGCGAGATATGGGAGTTTGAAGCCAAGGAATGGTTGAGAAGGCAAAAAATTTTTCGCATTTCTGCTGCTCCAAACGCTTAACCAGAATGGCCTAGGGAAAAAATACAGATACCGTTGTAATCGGGCGAGTTTCTACTTTCAGATGCAATAGGAATTTTTGGGTTAGGTCAATCCGTTCGCGAGATATGGGAGTTTGAAGCCAAGAAATGGTTGAGAAGGCAAAAAATTTTTCGCAATTCTGCTGCTCCAAACGCTTAAACAGAATGGCCTAGGGGAAAAATACAGATACCGTTGTAATCGGGCGAGTTTCTACTTTCAGATGCAACAGGAATTTTTGGGTTAGGTCAATCCGTTCGCGAGATATGGGAGTTTGAAGCCAAGAAATGGTTGAGAAGGCAAAAAATTTTTCGCAATTCTGCTGCTCCAAACGCTTAACCAGAATGGCCTAGGGAAAAAATACACATACCGCTGTAATCGGGCGAGGTTCTACTTTCAGATGCATTTGGAATTTTGGGGTTAGGTCAATCCGTTCGCGAGATATGGGAGTTTGAAGCCAAGAAATGGTTGAGAAGGCAAAAAATTTTTTTGCAATTCTGCTGTTCCAAGCGCTTAACCAGAATGGCCTAGGGAAAAAATACACATACCGCTGTAATCGGGCGTGGTTCTACTTTCAGATGCAACAGGAATTTTTGGGTTAGGTCAATCCGTTCGCGAGATATGGGACTTTGAAGCCAAGAAATGGTTGAGAAGGCAACAAATTTTTCGCAATTCCGCTGCTCCAAACGCTTAACCAGAATGGCCTAGGGAAAAAATACACATACCGTTGTAATCGGGCGAGTTTCTACTTTCCGATGCAACAGGAATTTTTGGGTTAGGTGAATCCGTTCGCGAGATATGGGAGTTTGAAGCCAAGAAATGGTTAAGAAGGCAAAAAATTTTTCGCATTTCTGCTGCTCCAAACGCTTAACCAGAATGGCCTAGGGAAAAAATACAGATACCGTTGTAATCGGGCGAGTTTCTACTTTCAGATGCAATAGGAATTTTTGGGTTAGGTCAATCCGTTCGCGAGATATGGGAGTTTGAAGCCAAGAAATGGTTGAGAAGGCAAAAAATTTTTCGCAATTCTGCTGCTCCAAACGCTTAAACAGAATGGCCTAGGGGAAAAATACAGATACCGTTGTAATCGGGCGAGTTTCTACTTTCAGATGCAACAGGAATTTTTGGGTTAGGTCAATCCGTTCGCGAGATATGGGAGTTTGAAGCCAAGAAATGGTTGAGAAGGCAAAAAATTTTCCGCAATTCTGCTGCTCCAAACGCTTAACCAGAATGGCCTAGGGAAAAAATACACATACCGTTGTAATCGGGCGAGTCTCTACTTCCAGACGCTACAGGAATTTTTGGGTTAGGTCAATCCGTTCGCGAGATATGGGAGTTTGAAGCCAAGAAATGGTTGAGAAAGCAAAAAATTTTTCGCAATTCTGCTGCTCCAAACGCTTAACCAGAATGGCCTAGGGAAAAAATACACATACCGCTGTAATCGGGCGAGGTTCTACTTTCAGATGCAATTGGAATTTTGGGGTTAGGTCAATCCGTTCGCGAGATATGGGAGTTTGAAGCCAAGAAATGGTTGAGAAGGCAAAAAATTTTTCGCAATTCTGCTGCTCCAAACGCTTAACCAGAATGGCCTAGGGAAAAAATACACATACCGTTGTAATCGGGCGAGTTTCTACTTTCAGATGCAATAGGAATTTTTGGGTTAGGTCAATCCGTTCGCGAGATATGGGAGTTTGAAGCCAAGAAATGGTTGAGAAGGCAAAAAATTTTTCGCAATTCTGCTGCTCCAAACGCTTAACCAGAATGGCCTAGGGAAGAAATACACATACCGTTGTAATCGGGCGAGTCTCTACTTCCAGACGCTACAGGAATTTTTGGGTTAGGTCAATCCGTTCGCGAGATATGGGAGTTTGAAGCCAAGAAATGGTTGAGAAGGCAAAAAATTTTTCGCAATTCTGCTGCTCCAAACGCTTAACCAGAATGGCCTAGGGAAAAAATACACATACCGCTGTAATCGGGCGAGGTTCTACTTTCAGATGCAATTGGAATTTTTGGGTTAGGTCAATCCGTTCGCGAGATATGGGAGTTTGAAGCCAAGAAATGGTTGAGAAGGCAAAAAATTTTTCGCAATTCTGCTGCTCCAAACGCTCAACCAGAATGGCCTAGGGAAAAAATACACATACCGTTGTAATCGGGCGAGTTTCTACTTTCAGATGCAATAGGAATTTTTGGGTTAGGTCAATCCGTTCGCGAGATATGGGAGTTTGAAGCTAAGAAATGGTTGAGAATGCAAAAAATTTTTCGCAATTCTGCTGCTCCAAACGCTTAACCAGAATGGCCTAGGGAAAAAATACACATACCGTTGTAATCGGGCGAGTTTCTACTTTCAGATGCAACAGGAATTTTTGGGTTAGGTCAATCCGTTCGCGAGATATGGGAGTTTGAAGCCAAGAAATGGTTGAGAAGGCAAAAAATTTTCCGCAATTCTGCTGCTCCAAACGCTTAACCAGAATGGCCTAGGGAAAAAATACACATACCGCTGTAATCGGGCGAGGTTCTACTTTCAGATGCAATTGGAATTTTGGGGTTAGGTCAATCCGTTCGCGAGATATGGGAGTTTGAAGCCAAGAAATGGTTGAGAAGGCAAAAAATTTTTCGCAATTCTGCTGCTCCAAACGCTTAACCAGAATGGCCTAGGGAAAAAATACACATACCGCTGTAATCGGGCGAGGTTCTACTTTCAGATGCAATTGGAATTTTGGGGTTAGGTCAATCCGTTCGCGAGATATGGGAGTTTGAAGCCAAGAAATGGTTGAGAAGGCAAAAAATTTTTCGCAATTCTGCTGCTCCAAACGCTTAACCAGAATGGCCTGGGGAAAAAATACACATACCGTTGTAATCGGGCGAGTTTCTACTTTCAGATGCAATAGGAATTTTTGGGTTAGGTCAATCCGTTCGCGAGATATGGGAGTTTGAAGCCAAGAAATGGTTGAGAAGGCAAAAAATTTTTCGCAATTCTGCTGCTCCAAACGCTTAACCAGAATGGCCTAGGGAAAAAATACACATACCGTTGTAATCGGGCGAGTCTCTACTTCCAGACGCTACAGGAATTTTTGGGTTAGGTCAATCCGTTCGCGAGATATGGGAGTTTGAAGCCAAGAAATGGTTGAGAAGGCAAAAAATTTTTCGCAATTCTGCTGCTCCAAACGCTTAACCAGAATGGCCTAGTGAAAAAATACACATACCGCTGTAATCGGGCGAGGTTCTACTTTCAGATGCAATTGGAATTTTTGGGTTAGGTCAATCCGTTCGCGAGATATGGGAGTTTGAAGCCAAGGAATGGTTGAGAAGGCAAAAAATTTTTCGCAATTCTGCTGCTCCAAACGCTCAACCAGAATGGCCTAGGGAAAAAATACACATACCGTTGTAATCGGGCGAGTTTCTACTTTCAGATGCAATAGGAATTTTTGGGTTAGGTCAATCCGTTCGCGAGATATGGGAGTTTGAAGCTAAGAAATGGTTGAGAATGCAAAAAATTTTTCGCAATTCTGCTGCTCCAAACGCTTAACCAGAATGGCCTAGGGAAAAAATACACATACCGTTGTAATCGGGCGAGTTTCTACTTTCAGATGCAACAGGAATTTTTGGGTTAGGTCAATCCGTTCGCGAGATATGGGAGTTTGAAGCCAAGAAATGGTTGAGAAGGCAAAAAATTTTTCGCATTTCTGCTGCTCCAAACGCTTAACCAGAATGGCCTAGGGAAAAAATACAGATACCGTTGTAATCGGGCGAGTTTCTACTTTCAGATGCAATAGGAATTTTTGGGTTAGGTCAATCCGTTCGCGAGATATGGGTGATGAAGCCAAGAAATGGTTGAGAAGGCAAAAAATTTTTTCGCAATTCTGCTGCTCCAAACGCTTAACCAGAATGGCCTAGGGAAAAAATACACATACCGTTGTAATCGGGCGAGTTTCTACTTTCAGATGCAATAGGAATTTTTGGGTCAGGTCAATCCGTTCGCGAGATATGGGAGTTTGAAGCCAAGAAATGGTTGAGAAGACAACAAATCTTTCGCACTTCTGCTGCTCCAAACGCTTAACCAGAATGGCCTAGGGAAAAAATACACATACCGTTGTAATCGGGCGAGTTTCTACTTTCAGATGCAATAGGAATTTTTGGGTTAGGTAAATCCGTTCGCGAGATATGGGAGTTTGAAGCCAAGAAATGGTTGAGAAGGCAAAAAATTTTCCGCAATTCTGCTGCTCCAAACGCTTAACCAGAATGGCCTAGGGAAAAAATACACATACCGTTGTAATCGGGCTAGTCTCTACTTCCAGACGCTACAGGAATTTTTGGGTTAGGTCAATCCGTTCGCGAGATATGGGAGTTTGAAGCCAAGAAATGGTTGAGAAGGCAAAAAGTTTTTCGCAATTCTGCTGCTCCAAACGCTTAACCAGAATGGCCTAGGGAAAAAATACACATACCGCTGTAATCGGGCGAGGTTCTACTTTCAGATGCAATTGGAATTTTTGGGTTAGGTCAATCCGTTCGCGAGATATGGGAGTTTGAAGCCAAGAAATGGTTGAGAAGGCAAAAAATTTTTCGCAATTCTGCTGCTCCAAACGCTTAACCAGAATGGCCTAGGGAAAAAATACACATACCGTTGTAATCGGGCGAGCTTCTACTTTCAGATGCAATAGGAATTTTTGGGTTAGGTCAATCCGTTCGCGAGATATGGGAGTTTGAAGCCAAGAAATGGTTGAGAATGCAAAAAATTTTTCGCAATTCTGCTGCTCCAAACGCTTAACCAGAATGGCCTAGGGAAAAAATACACATACCGTTGTAATCGGGCGAGTTTCTACTTTCAGATGCAACAGGAATTTTTGGGTTAGGTCAATCCGTTCGCGAGATATGGGAGTTTGAAGCCAAGAAATGGTTGAGAAGGCAAAAAATTTTTCGCATTTCTGCTGCTCCAAACGCTTAACCAGAATGGCCTAGGGAAAAAATACAGATACCGTTGTAATCGGGCGAGTTTCTACTTTCAGATGCAATAGGAATTTTTGGGTTAGGTCAATCCGTTCGCGAGATATGGGAGTTTGAAGCTAAGAAATGGTTGAGAAGACAACAAATTTTTCGCACTTCTGCTGCTCCAAACGCTTAACCAGAATGGCCTAGGGAAAAAATACACATACCGTTGTAATCGGGCGAGTTTCGACTTTCAGAATCAATAAGAATATTTGGGTTAGGTCAATCCGTTCGCGAGATATGGGAGTTTGAAGCCAAGAAATGGTTGAGAAGGCAAAAAATTTTTCGCAATTCTGCTGCTCCAAACGCTTAACAAGAATGGCCTAGGGAAAAAATACACCTACCGTTGTAATCGGGCGAGTTTCTACTTTCAGATGCAACAGGAATTTTTGGGTTAGGTCAATCCGTTCGCGAGATATGGGAGTTTGAAGCCAAGAAATGGTTGAGAAGGCAAAAAATTTTTCGCAATTCTGCTGCTCCAAACGCTTAACAAGAATGGCCTAGGGAAAAAATACACATACCGATGTAATCGGGCGAGTTTCTACTTTCAGATGCAATTGGAATTTTTGGGTTAGGTCAATCCGTTCGCGAGATATGGGAGTTTGAATCTAAGAAATGGTTGAGAAGACAACAAATTTTTCGCACTTCTGCTGCTCCAAACGCTTAACCAGAATGGCCTGGGGAAAAAATACACATACCGTTGTAATCGGGCGAGTTTCGACTTTCAGAAGCAATAGGAATTTTTGGGTTAGGTCAATCCGTTCGCGAGATATGGGAGTTTGAAGCCAAGAAATGGTTGAGAAGGCAAAAATTTTTTGCAATTCTGCTGCTCCAAACGCTTAACAAGAATGGCCTAGGGTAAAAATACACATACCGCTGTAATCGGGCGAGGTTCTACTTTCAGATGCAATTGGAATTTTTGGGTTAGGTCAATCCGTTCGCGAGATATGGGAGTTTGAAGCCAAGGAATGGTTGAGAAGGCAAAAAATTTTTCGCAATTCTGCTGCTCCAAACGCTTAACCAGAATGGCCTAGGGAAAAAATACACATACCGTTGTAATCGGGCGAGGTTCTACTTTCAGATGCAATTGGAATTTTTGGGTTAGGTCAATCCGTTCGCGAGATATGGGAGTTTGAAGCCAAGGAATGGTTGAGAAGGCAAAAAATTTTTCGCATTTCTGCTGCTCCAAACGCTTAACCAGAATGGCCTAGGGAAAAAATACAGATACCGTTGTAATCGGGCGAGTTTCTACTTTCAGATGCAATAGGAATTTTTGGGTTAGGTCAATCCGTTCGCGAGATATGGGAGTTTGAAGCCAAGAAATGGTTGAGAAGGCAAAAAATTTTTCGCAATTCTGCTGCTCCAAACGCTTAAACAGAATGGCCTAGGGGAAAAATACAGATACCGTTGTAATCGGGCGAGTTTCTACTTTCAGATGCAACAGGAATTTTTGGGTTAGGTCAATCCGTTCGCGAGATATGGGAGTTTGAAGCCAAGAAATGGTTGAGAAGGCAAAAAATTTTTCGCAATTCTGCTGCTCCAAACGCTTAACCAGAATGGCCTAGGGAAAAAATACACATACCGCTGTAATCGGGCGAGGTTCTACTTTCAGATGCAATTGGAATTTTGGGGTTAGGTCAATCCGTTCGCGAGATATGGGAGTTTGAAGCCAAGAAATGGTTGAGAAGGCAAAAAATTTTTTTGCAATTCTGCTGTTCCAAGCGCTTAACCAGAATGGCCTAGGGAAAAAATACACATACCGCTGTAATCGGGCGTGGTTCTACTTTCAGATGCAACAGGAATTTTTGGGTTAGGTCAATCCGTTCGCGAGATATGGGACTTTGAAGCCAAGAAATGGTTGAGAAGGCAACAAATTTTTCGCAATTCCGCTGCTCCAAACGCTTAACCAGAATGGCCTAGGGAAAAAATACACATACCGTTGTAATCGGGCGAGTTTCTACTTTCCGATGCAACAGGAATTTTTGGGTTAGGTGAATCCGTTCGCGAGATATGGGAGTTTGAAGCCAAGAAATGGTTGAGAAGGCAAAAAATTTTTCGCATTTCTGCTGCTCCAAACGCTTAACCAGAATGGCCTAGGGAAAAAATACAGATACCGTTGTAATCGGGCGAGTTTCTACTTTCAGATGCAATAGGAATTTTTTGGTTAGGTCAATCCGTTCGCGAGATATGGGAGTTTGAAGCCAAGAAATGGTTGAGAAGGCAAAAAATTTTTCGCAATTCTGCTGCTCCAAACGCTTAAACAGAATGGCCTAGGGGAAAAATACAGATACCGTTGTAATCGGGCGAGTTTCTACTTTCAGATGCAACAGGAATTTTTGGGTTAGGTCAATCCCTTCGCGAGATATGGGAGTTTGAAGCTAAGAAATGGTTGAGAAGACAACAAATCTTTCGCACTTCTGCTGCTCCAAACGCTTAACCAGAATGGCCTAGGGAAAAAATACACATACCGTTGTAATCGGGCGAGTTTCGACTTTCAGATGCAATAGGAATTTTTGGGTTAGGTCAATCCGTTCGCGAGGTATGGGAGTTTGAATCCAAGAAATGGTTGAGAAGGCAACAAATTTTTCGCAATTCTGCTGCTCCAAACGCTTAACCAGAATGGCCTAGGGAAAAAATACACATACCGCTGTAATCGGGCGAGGTTCTACTTTCAGATGCAATTGGAATTTTTGGGTTAGGTCAATCCGTTCGCGAGATATGGGAGTTTGAAGCCAAGGAATGGTTGAGAAGGCAAAAAATTTTTCGCATTTCTGCTGCTCCAAACGCTTAACCAGAATGGCCTAGGGAAAAAATACAGATACCGTTGTAATCGGGCGAGTTTCTACTTTCAGATGCAATAGGAATTTTTGGGTTAGGTCAATCCGTTCGCGAGATATGGGAGTTTGAAGCCAAGAAATGGTTGAGAAGGCAAAAAATTTTTCGCAATTCTGCTGCTCCAAACGCTTAAACAGAATGGCCTAGGGGAAAAATACAGATACCGTTGTAATCGGGCGAGTTTCTACTTTCAGATGCAACAGGAATTTTTGGGTTAGGTCAATCCGTTCGCGAGATATGGGAGTTTGAAGCCAAGAAATGGTTGAGAAGGCAAAAAATTTTTCGCAATTCTGCTGCTCCAAACGCTTAACCAGAATGGCCTAGGGAAAAAATACACATACCGCTGTAATCGGGCGAGGTTCTACTTTCAGATGCAATTGGAATTTTGGGGTTAGGTCAATCCGTTCGCGAGATATGGGAGTTTGAAGCCAAGAAATGGTTGAGAAGGCAAAAAATTTTTTTGCAATTCTGCTGTTCCAAGCGCTTAACCAGAATGGCCTAGGGAAAAAATACACATACCGCTGTAATCGGGCGTGGTTCTACTTTCAGATGCAACAGGAATTTTTGGGTTAGGTCAATCCGTTCGCGAGATATGGGACTTTGAAGCCAAGAAATGGTTGAGAAGGCAACAAATTTTTCGCAATTCCGCTGCTCCAAACGCTTAACCAGAATGGCCTAGGGAAAAAATACACATACCGTTGTAATCGGGCGAGTTTCTACTTTCCGATGCAACAGGAATTTTTGGGTTAGGTGAATCCGTTCGCGAGATATGGGAGTTTGAAGCCAAGAAATGGTTGAGAAGGCAAAAAATTTTTCGCATTTCTGCTGCTCCAAACGCTTAACCAGAATGGCCTAGGGAAAAAATACAGATACCGTTGTAATCGGGCGAGTTTCTACTTTCAGATGCAACAGGAATTTTTGGGTTAGGTCAATCCCTTCGCGAGATATGGGAGTTTGAAGCTAAGAAATGGTTGAGAAGACAACAAATCTTTCGCACTTCTGCTGCTCCAAACGCTTAACCAGAATGGCCTAGGGAAAAAATACACATACCGTTGTAATCGGGCGAGTTTCGACTTTCAGATGCAATAGGAATTTTTGGGTTAGGTCAATCCGTTCGCGAGGTATGGGAGTTTGAATCCAAGAAATGGTTGAGAAGGCAACAAATTTTTCGCAATTCTGCTGCTCCAAACGCTTAACCAGAATGGCCTAGGGAAAAAATACACATAGCGCTGTAATCGGGCGAGGTTCTACTTTCAGATGCAATTGGAATTTTTGGGTTAGGTCAATCCGTTCGCGAGATATGGGAGTTTGAAGCCAAGGAATGGTTGAGAAGGCAAAAAATTTTTCGCATTTCTGCTGCTCCAAACGCTTAACCAGAATGGCCTAGGGAAAAAATACAGATACCGTTGTAATCGGGCGAGTTTCTACTTTCAGATGCAATAGGAATTTTTGGGTTAGGTCAATCCGTTCGCGAGATATGGGAGTTTGAAGCCAAGAAATGGTTGAGAAGGCAAAAAATTTTTCGCAATTCTGCTGCTCCAAACGCTTAAACAGAATGGCCTAGGGGAAAAATACAGATACCGTTGTAATCGGGCGAGTTTCTACTTTCAGATGCAACAGGAATTTTTGGGTTAGGTCAATCCGTTCGCGAGATATGGGAGTTTGAAGCCAAGAAATGGTTGAGAAGGCAAAAAATTTTTCGCAATTCTGCTGCTCCAAAGGCTTAACCAGAATGGCCTAGGGAAAAAATACACATACCGTTGTAATCGGGCGAGTTTCTACTTTCAGATGCAATAGGAATTTTTGGGTTAGGTCAATCCGTTCGCGAGATATGGGAGTTTGAAGCCAAGAAATGGTTGAGAAGGCAAAAAATTTTCCGCAATTCTGCTGCTCCAAACGCTTAACCAGAATGGCCTAGGGAAAAAATACACATACCGTTGTAATCGGGCGAGTCTCTACTTCCAGACGCTACAGGAATTTTTGGGTTAGGTCAATCCGTTCGCGAGATATGGGAGTTTGAAGCCAAGAAATGGTTGAGAAGGCAAAAAATTTTTCGCAATTCTGCTGCTCCAAACGCTTAACCAGAATGGCCTAGGGAAAAAATACACATACCGCTGTAATCGGGCGAGGTTCTACTTTCAGATGCAATTGGAATTTTGGGGTTAGGTCAATCCGTTCGCGAGATATGGGAGTTTGAAGCCAAGAAATGGTTGAGAAGGCAAAAAATTTTCCGCAATTCTGCTGCTCCAAACGCTTAACCAGAATGGCCTAGGGAAAAAATACACATACCGCTGTAATCGGGCGTGGTTCTACTTTCAGATTCAACAGGAATTTTTGGGTTAGGTCAATCCGTTCGCGAGATATGGGACTTTGAAGCCAAGAAATGGTTGAGAAGGCAACAAATTTTTCGCAATTCCGCTGCTCCAAACGCTTAACCAGAATGGCCTAGGGAAAAAATACACATACCGTTGTAATCGGGCGAGTTTCTACTTTCCGATGCAACAGGAATTTTTGGGTTAGGTGAATCCGTTCGCGAGATATGGGAGTTTGAAGCCAAGAAATGGTTGAGAAGGCAAAAAATTTTTCGCATTTCTGCTGCTCCAAACGCTTAACCAGAATGGCCTAGGGAAAAAATACAGATACCGTTGTAATCGGGCGAGTTTCTACTTTCAGATGCAATAGGAATTTTTGGGTTAGGTCAATCCGTTCGCGAGATATGGGAGTTTGAAGCCAAGAAATGGTTGAGAAGGCAAAAAATTTTTCGCAATTCTGCTGCTCCAAACGCTTAAACAGAATGGCCTAGGGGAAAAATACAGATACCGTTGTAATCGGGCGAGTTTCTACTTTCAGATGCAACAGGAATTTTTGGGTTAGGTCAATCCCTTCGCGAGATATGGGAGTTTGAAGCTAAGAAATGGTTGAGAAGACAACAAATCTTTCGCACTTCTGCTGCTCCAAACGCTTAACCAGAATGGCCTAGGGAAAAAATACACATACCGTTGTAATCGGGCGAGTTTCGACTTTCAGATGCAATAGGAATTTTTGGGTTAGGTCAATCCGTTCGCGAGGTATGGGAGTTTGAATCCAAGAAATGGTTGAGAAGGCAACAAATTTTTCGCAATTCTGCTGCTCCAAACGCTTAACCAGAATGGCCTAGGGAAAAAATACACATACCGTTGTAATCGGGCGAGTTTCTACTTTCAGATGCAATAGGAATTTTTGGGTTAGGTCAATCCGTTCGCGAGATATGGGAGTTTGAAGCCAAGAAATGGTTGAGAAGGCAAAAAATTTTCCGCAATTCTGCTGCTCCAAACGCTTAACCAGAATGGCCTAGGGAAAAAATACACATACCGTTGTAATCGGGCGAGTCTCTACTTCCAGACGCTACAGGAATTTTTGGGTTAGGTCAATCCGTTCGCGAGATATGGGAGTTTGAAGCCAAGAAATGGTTGAGAAGGCAAAAAATTTTTCGCAATTCTGCTGCTCCAAACGCTTAACCAGAATGGCCTAGGGAAAAAATACACATACCGCTGTAATCGGGCGAGGTTCTACTTTCAGATGCAATTGGAATTTTGGGGTTAGGTCAATCCGTTCGCGAGATATGGGAGTTTGAAGCCAAGAAATGGTTGAGAAGGCAAAAAATTTTCCGCAATTCTGCTGCTCCAAACGCTTAACCAGAATGGCCTAGGGAAAAAATACACATACCGCTGTAATCGGGCGTGGTTCTACTTTCAGATTCAACAGGAATTTTTGGGTTAGGTCAATCCGTTCGCGAGATATGGGACTTTGAAGCCAAGAAATGGTTGAGAAGGCAACAAATTTTTCGCAATTCCGCTGCTCCAAACGCTTAACCAGAATGGCCTAGGGAAAAAATACACATACCGTTGTAATCGGGCGAGTTTCTACTTTCCGATGCAACAGGAATTTTTGGGTTAGGTGAATCCGTTCGCGAGATATGGGAGTTTGAAGCCAAGAAATGGTTGAGAAGGCAAAAAATTTTTCGCATTTCTGCTGCTCCAAACGCTTAACCAGAATGGCCTAGGGAAAAAATACAGATACCGTTGTAATCGGGCGAGTTTCTACTTTCAGATGCAATAGGAATTTTTGGGTTAGGTCAATCCGTTCGCGAGATATGGGAGTTTGAAGCCAAGAAATGGTTGAGAAGGCAAAAAATTTTTCGCAATTCTGCTGCTCCAAACGCTTAAACAGAATGGCCTAGGGGAAAAATACAGATACCGTTGTAATCGGGCGAGTTTCTACTTTCAGATGCAACAGGAATTTTTGGGTTAGGTCAATCCCTTCGCGAGATATGGGAGTTTGAAGCTAAGAAATGGTTGAGAAGACAACAAATCTTTCGCACTTCTGCTGCTCCAAACGCTTAACCAGAATGGCCTAGGGAAAAAATACACATACCGTTGTAATCGGGCGAGTTTCGACTTTCAGATGCAATAGGAATTTTTGGGTTAGGTCAATCCGTTCGCGAGGTATGGGAGTTTGAATCCAAGAAATGGTTGAGAAGGCAACAAATTTTTCGCAATTCTGCTGCTCCAAACGCTTAACCAGAATGGCCTAGGGAAAAAATACACATACCGTTGTAATCGGGCGAGTTTCTACTTTCAGATGCAATGGGAATTTTTGGGTTAGGTCAATCCGTTCGCGAGATATGGGAGTTTGAAGCCAAGAAATGGTTGAGAAGGCAAAAAATTTTCCGCAATTCTGCTGCTCCAAACGCTTAACCAGAATGGCCTAGGGAAAAAATACACATACCGTTGTAATCGGGCGAGTCTCTACTTCCAGACGCTACAGGAATTTTTGGGTTAGGTCAATCCGTTCGCGAGATATGGGAGTTTGAAGCCAAGAAATGGTTGAGAAGGCAAAAAATTTTTCGCAATTCTGCTGCTCCAAACGCTTAACCAGAATGGCCTAGGGAAAAAATACACATACCGCTGTAATCGGGCGAGGTTCTACTTTCAGATGCAATTGGAATTTTGGGGTTAGGTCAATCCGTTCGCGAGATATGGGAGTTTGAAGCCAAGAAATGGTTGAGAAGGCAAAAAATTTTTCGCAATTCTGCTGCTCCAAACGCTTAACCAGAATGGCCTAGGGAAAAAATACACATACCGTTGTAATCGGGCGAGTTTCTACTTTCAGATGCAATAGGAATTTTTGGGTTAGGTCAATCCGTTCGCGAGATATGGGAGTTTGAAGCCAAGAAATGGTTGAGAAGGCAAAAAATTTTTCGCAATTCTGCTGCTCCAAACGCTTAACCAGAATGGCCTAGGGAAAAAATACACATACCGTTGTAATCGGGCGAGTCTCTACTTCCAGACGCTACAAGAATTTTTGGGTTAGGTCAATCCGTTCGCGAGATATGGGAGTTTGAAGCCAAGAAATGGTTGAGAAGGCAAAAAATTTTTCGCAATTCTGCTGCTCCAAACGCTTAACCAGAATGGCCTAGGGAAAAAATACACATACCGCTGTAATCGGGCGAGGTTCTACTTTCAGATGCAATTGGAATTTTTGGGTTAGGTCAATCCGTTCGCGAGATATGGGAGTTTGAAGCCAAGAAATGGTTGAGAAGGCAAAAAATTTTTCGCAATTCTGCTGCTCCAAACGCTCAACCAGAATGGCCTAGGGAAAAAATACACATACCGTTGTAATCGGGCGAGTTTCTACTTTCAGATGCAATAGGAATTTTTGGGTTAGGTCAATCCGTTCGCGAGATATGGGAGTTTGAAGCTAAGAAATGGTTGAGAATGCAAAAAATTTTTCGCAATTCTGCTGCTCCAAACGCTTAACCAGAATGGCCTAGGGAAAAAATACACATACCGTTGTAATCGGGCGAGTTTCTACTTTCAGATGCAACAGGAATTTTTGGGTTAGGTCAATCCGTTCGCGAGATATGGGAGTTTGAAGCCAAGAAATGGTTGAGAAGGCAAAAAATTTTCCGCAATTCTGCTGCTCCAAACGCTTAACCAGAATGGCCTAGGGAAAAAATACACATACCGTTGTAATCGGGCGAGTCTCTACTTCCAGACGCTACAGGAATTTTTGGGTTAGGTCAATCCGTTCGCGAGATATGGGAGTTTGAAGCCAAGAAATGGTTGAGAAGGCAAAAAATTTTTCGCAATTCTTCTGCTCCAAACGCTTAACCAGAATGGCCTAGGGAAAAAATACACATACCGCTGTAATCGGGCGAGGTTCTACTTTCAGATGCAATTGGAATTTTGGGGTTAGGTCAATCCGTTCGCGAGATATGGGAGTTTGAAGCCAAGAAATGGTTGAGAAGGCAAAAAATTTTTCGCAATTCTGCTGCTCCAAACGCTTAACCAGAATGGCCTAGGGAAAAAATACACATACCGCTGTAATCGGGCGAGGTTCTACTTTCAGATGCAATTGGAATTTTGGGGTTAGGTCAATCCGTTCGCGAGATATGGGAGTTTGA
The DNA here is from genome assembly GCF_051014685.1 of Ptiloglossa arizonensis. Taxonomy (NCBI): domain Eukaryota; kingdom Metazoa; phylum Arthropoda; class Insecta; order Hymenoptera; family Colletidae; genus Ptiloglossa; species Ptiloglossa arizonensis. Next base: position 25,252 of record NW_027479111.1, read on the forward strand.
AGCCAAGAAATGGTTGAGAAGGCAAAAAATTTTTCGCAATTCTGCTGCTCCAAACGCTTAACCAGAATGGCCTAGGGAAAAAATACACATACCGTTGTAATCGGGCGAGTTTCTACTTTCAGATGCAATAGGAATTTTTGGGTTAGGTCAATCCGTTCGCGAGATATGGGAGTTTGAAGCCAAGAAATGGTTGAGAAGGCAAAAAATTTTTCGCAATTCTGCTGCTCCAAACGCTTAACCAGAATGGCCTAGGGAAAAAATACACATACCGTTGTAATCGGGCGAGTCTCTACTTCCAGACGCTACAAGAATTTTTGGGTTAGGTCAATCCGTTCGCGAGATATGGGAGTTTGAAGCCAAGAAATGGTTGAGAAGGCAAAAAATTTTTCGCAATTCTGCTGCTCCAAACGCTTAACCAGAATGGCCTAGGGAAAAAATACACATACCGCTGTAATCGGGCGAGGTTCTACTTTCAGATGCAATTGGAATTTTTGGGTTAGGTCAATCCGTTCGCGAGATATGGGAGTTTGAAGCCAAGAAATGGTTGAGAAGGCAAAAAATTTTTCGCAATTCTGCTGCTCCAAACGCTCAACCAGAATGGCCTAGGGAAAAAATACACATACCGTTGTAATCGGGCGAGTTTCTACTTTCAGATGCAATAGGAATTTTTGGGTTAGGTCAATCCGTTCGCGAGATATGGGAGTTTGAAGCTAAGAAATGGTTGAGAATGCAAAAAATTTTTCGCAATTCTGCTGCTCCAAACGCTTAACCAGAATGGCCTAGGGAAAAAATACACATACCGTTGTAATCGGGCGAGTTTCTACTTTCAGATGCAACAGGAATTTTTGGGTTAGGTCAATCCGTTCGCGAGATATGGGAGTTTGAAGCCAAGAAATGGTTGAGAAGGCAAAAAATTTTCCGCAATTCTGCTGCTCCAAACGCTTAACCAGAATGGCCTAGGGAAAAAATACACATACCGTTGTAATCGGGCGAGTCTCTACTTCCAGACGCTACAGGAATTTTTGGGTTAGGTCAATCCGTTCGCGAGATATGGGAGTTTGAAGCCAAGAAATGGTTGAGAAGGCAAAAAATTTTTCGCAATTCTTCTGCTCCAAACGCTTAACCAGAATGGCCTAGGGAAAAAATACACATACCGCTGTAATCGGGCGAGGTTCTACTTTCAGATGCAATTGGAATTTTGGGGTTAGGTCAATCCGTTCGCGAGATATGGGAGTTTGAAGCCAAGAAATGGTTGAGAAGGCAAAAAATTTTTCGCAATTCTGCTGCTCCAAACGCTTAACCAGAATGGCCTAGGGAAAAAATACACATACCGTTGTAATCGGGCGAGGTTCTACTTTCAGATGCAATAGGAATTTTTGGGTTAGGTCAATCCGTTCGCGAGATATGGGAGTTTGAAGCCAAGAAATGGTTGAGAAGGCAAAAAATTTTTCGCAATTCTGCTGCTCCAAACGCTCAACCAGAATGGCCTAGGGAAAAAATACACATACCGTTGTAATCGGGCGAGTTTCTACTTTCAGATGCAATAGGAATTTTTGGGTTAGGTCAATCCGTTCGCGAGATATGGGAGTTTGAAGCTAAGAAATGGTTGAGAATGCAAAAAATTTTTCGCAATTCTGCTGCTCCAAACGCTTAACCAGAATGGCCTAGGAAAAAAATACACATACCGTTGTAATCGGGCGAGTTTCTACTTTCAGATGCAACAGGAATTTTTGGGTTAGGTCAATCCGTTCGCGAGATATGGGAGTTTGAAGCCAAGAAATGGTTGAGAAGGCAAAAAATTTTTCGCATTTCTGCTGCTCCAAACGCTTAACCAGAATGGCCTAGGGAAAAAATACAGATACCGTTGTAATCGGGCGAGTTTCTACTTTCAGATGCAATAGGAATTTTTGGGTTAGGTCAATCCGTTCGCGAGATATGGGTGATGAAGCCAAGAAATGGTTGAGAAGGCAAAAAATTTTTTCGCAATTCTGCTGCTCCAAACGCTTAACCAGAATGGCCTAGGGAAAAAATACACATACCGTTGTATTCGGGCGAGTTTCTACTTTCAGATGCAATAGGAATTTTTGGGTCAGGTCAATCCGTTCGCGAGATATGGGAGTTTGAATCCAAGAAATGGTTGAGAAGACAACAAATCTTTCGCACTTCTGCTGCTCCAAACGCTTAACCAGAATGGCCTAGGGAAAAAATACACATACCGTTGTAATCGGGCGAGTTTCTACTTTCAGATGCAATAGGAATTTTTGGGTTAGGTAAATCCGTTCGCGAGATATGGGAGTTTGAAGCCAAGAAATGGTTGAGAAGGCAAAAAATTTTCCGCAATTCTGCTGCTCCAAACGCTTAACCAGAATGGCCTAGGGAAAAAATACACATACCGTTGTAATCGGGCTAGTCTCTACTTCCAGACGCTACAGGAATTTTTGGGTTAGGTCAATCCGTTCGCGAGATATGGGAGTTTGAAGCCAAGAAATGGTTGAGAAGGCAAAAAGTTTTTCGCAATTCTGCTGCTCCAAACGCTTAACCAGAATGGCCTAGGGAAAAAATACACATACCGCTGTAATCGGGCGAGGTTCTACTTTCAGATGCAATTGGAATTTTTGGGTTAGGTCAATCCGTTCGCGAGATATGGGAGTTTGAAGCCAAGAAATGGTTGAGAAGGCAAAAAATTTTTCGCAATTCTGCTGCTCCAAACGCTTAACCAGAATGGCCTAGGGAAAAAATACACATACCGCTGTAATCGGGCGAGGTTCTACTTTCAGATGCAATTGGAATTTTTGGGTTAGGTCAATCCGTTCGCGAGATATGGGAGTTTGAAGCCAAGAAATGGTTGAGAAGGCAAAAAATTTTTCGCAATTCTGCTGCTCCAAACGCTCAACCAGAATGGCCTAGGGGAAAAATACACATACCGTTGTAATCGGGCGAGTTTCTACTTTCAGATGCAATAGGAATTTTTGGGTTAGGTCAATCCGTTCGCGAGATATGGGAGTTTGAAGCCAAGAAATGGTTGAGAAGGCAAAAAATTTTTCGCAATTCTGCTGCTCCAAACGCTTAAACAGAATGGCCTAGGGGAAAAATACAGATACCGTTGTAATCGGGCGAGTTTCTACTTTCAGATGCAACAGGAATTTTTGGGTTAGGTCAATCCGTTCGCGAGATATGGGAGTTTGAAGCCAAGAAATGGTTGAGAAGGCAAAAAATTTTTCGCAATTCTGCTGCTCCAAACGCTTAACCAGAATGGCCTAGGGAAAAAATACACATACCGCTGTAATCGGGCGAGGTTCTACTTTCAGATGCAATTGGAATTTTGGGGTTAGGTCAATCCGTTCGCGAGATATGGGAGTTTGAAGCCAAGAAATGGTTGAGAAGGCAAAAAATTTTTTTGCAATTCTGCTGTTCCAAGCGCTTAACCAGAATGGCCTAGGGAAAAAATACACATACCGCTGTAATCGGGCGTGGTTCTACTTTCAGATGCAACAGGAATTTTTGGGTTAGGTCAATCCGTTCGCGAGATATGGGACTTTGAAGCCAAGAAATGGTTGAGAAGGCAACAAATTTTTCGCAATTCCGCTGCTCCAAACGCTTAACCAGAATGGCCTAGGGAAAAAATACACATACCGTTGTAATCGGGCGAGTTTCTACTTTCCGATGCAACAGGAATTTTTGGGTTAGGTGAATCCGTTCGCGAGATATGGGAGTTTGAAGCCAAGAAATGGTTGAGAAGGCAAAAAATTTTTCGCATTTCTGCTGCTCCAAACGCTTAACCAGAATGGCCTAGGGAAAAAATACAGATACCGTTGTAATCGGGCGAGTTTCTACTTTCAGATGCAACAGGAATTTTTGGGTTAGGTCAATCCCTTCGCGAGATATGGGAGTTTGAAGCTAAGAAATGGTTGAGAAGACAACAAATCTTTCGCACTTCTGCTGCTCCAAACGCTTAACCAGAATGGCCTAGGGAAAAAATACACATACCGTTGTAATCGGGCGAGTTTCGACTTTCAGATGCAATAGGAATTTTTGGGTTAGGTCAATCCGTTCGCGAGGTATGGGAGTTTGAATCCAAGAAATGGTTGAGAAGGCAACAAATTTTTCGCAATTCTGCTGCTCCAAACGCTTAACCAGAATGGCCTAGGGAAAAAATACACATAGCGCTGTAATCGGGCGAGGTTCTACTTTCAGATGCAATTGGAATTTTTGGGTTAGGTCAATCCGTTCGCGAGATATGGGAGTTTGAAGCCAAGGAATGGTTGAGAAGGCAAAAAATTTTTCGCATTTCTGCTGCTCCAAACGCTTAACCAGAATGGCCTAGGGAAAAAATACAGATACCGTTGTAATCGGGCGAGTTTCTACTTTCAGATGCAATAGGAATTTTTGGGTTAGGTCAATCCGTTCGCGAGATATGGGAGTTTGAAGCCAAGAAATGGTTGAGAAGGCAAAAAATTTTTCGCAATTCTGCTGCTCCAAACGCTTAAACAGAATGGCCTAGGGGAAAAATACAGATACCGTTGTAATCGGGCGAGTTTCTACTTTCAGATGCAACAGGAATTTTTGGGTTAGGTCAATCCGTTCGCGAGATATGGGAGTTTGAAGCCAAGAAATGGTTGAGAAGGCAAAAAATTTTTCGCAATTCTGCTGCTCCAAAGGCTTAACCAGAATGGCCTAGGGAAAAAATACACATACCGCTGTAATCGGGCGAGGTCTACTTTCAGATGCAATCGGAATTTTGGGGTTAGGTCAATCCGTTCGCGAGATATGGGAGTTTGAAGCTAAGAAATGGTTGAGAAGACAACAAATCTTTCGCACTTCTGCTGCTCCAAACGCTTAACCAGAATGGCCTAGGGAAAAAATACACATACCGTTGTAATCGGGCGAGTTTCTACTTTCAGATGCAATAGGAATTTTTGGGTTAGGTCAATCCGTTCGCGAGATATGGGAGTTTGAAGCCAAGAAATGGTTGAGAAGGCAAAAAATTTTCCGCAATTCTGCTGCTCCAAACGCTTAACCAGAATGGCCTAGGGAAAAAATACACATACCGTTGTAATCGGGCGAGTCTCTACTTCCAGACGCTACAGGAATTTTTGGGTTAGGTCAATCCGTTCGCGAGATATGGGAGTTTGAAGCCAAGAAATGGTTGAGAAGGCAAAAAATTTTTCGCAATTCTGCTGCTCCAAACGCTTAACCAGAATGGCCTAGGGAAAAAATACACATACCGCTGTAATCGGGCGAGGTTCTACTTTCAGATGCAATTGGAATTTTGGGGTTAGGTCAATCCGTTCGCGAGATATGGGAGTTTGAAGCCAAGAAATGGTTGAGAAGGCAAAAAATTTTTCGCAATTCTGCTGCTCCAAACGCTTAACCAGAATGGCCTAGGGAAAAAATACACATAGCGCTGTAATCGGGCGAGGTTCTACTTTCAGATGCAATTGGAATTTTTGGGTTAGGTCAATCCGTTCGCGAGATATGGGAGTTTGAAGCCAAGGAATGGTTGAGAAGGCAAAAAATTTTTCGCATTTCTGCTGCTCCAAACGCTTAACCAGAATGGCCTAGGGAAAAAATACAGATACCGTTGTAATCGGGCGAGTTTCTACTTTCAGATGCAATAGGAATTTTTGGGTTAGGTCAATCCGTTCGCGAGATATGGGAGTTTGAAGCCAAGAAATGGTTGAGAAGGCAAAAAATTTTTCGCAATTCTGCTGCTCCAAACGCTTAAACAGAATGGCCTAGGGGAAAAATACAGATACCGTTGTAATCGGGCGAGTTTCTACTTTCAGATGCAACAGGAATTTTTGGGTTAGGTCAATCCGTTCGCGAGATATGGGAGTTTGAAGCCAAGAAATGGTTGAGAAGGCAAAAAATTTTTCGCAATTCTGCTGCTCCAAAGGCTTAACCAGAATGGCCTAGGGAAAAAATACACATACCGCTGTAATCGGGCGAGGTTCTACTTTCAGATGCAATCGGAATTTTGGGGTTAGGTCAATCCGTTCGCGAGATATGGGAGTTTGAAGCCAAGAAATGGTTGAGAAGGCAAAAAATTTTTTTGCAATTCTGCTGTTCCAAGCGCTTAACCAGAATGGCCTAGGGAAAAAATACACATACCGCTGTAATCGGGCGTGGTTCTACTTTCAGATGCAACAGGAATTTTTGGGTTAGGTCAATCCGTTCGCGAGATATGGGACTTTGAAGCCAAGAAATGGTTGAGAAGGCAACAAATTTTTCGCAATTCCGCTGCTCCAAACGCTTAACCAGAATGGCCTAGGGAAAAAATACACATACCGTTGTAATCGGGCGAGTTTCTACTTTCCGATGCAACAGGAATTTTTGGGTTAGGTGAATCCGTTCGCGAGATATGGGAGTTTGAAGCCAAGAAATGGTTGAGAAGGCAAAAAATTTTTCGCATTTCTGCTGCTCCAAACGCTTAACCAGAATGGCCTAGGGAAAAAATACAGATACCGTTGTAATCGGGCGAGTTTCTACTTTCAGATGCAACAGGAATTTTTGGGTTAGGTCAATCCCTTCGCGAGATATGGGAGTTTGAAGCTAAGAAATGGTTGAGAAGACAACAAATCTTTCGCACTTCTGCTGCTCCAAACGCTTAACCAGAATGGCCTAGGGAAAAAATTCACATACCGTTGTAATCGGGCGAGTTTCGACTTTCAGATGCAATAGGAATTTTTGGGTTAGGTCAATCCGTTCGCGAGGTATGGGAGTTTGAATCCAAGAAATGGTTGAGAAGGCAACAAATTTTTCGCAATTCTGCTGCTCCAAACGCTTAACCAGAATGGCCTAGGGAAAAAATACACATACCGTTGTAATCGGGCGAGTTTCTACTTTCAGATGCAATAGGAATTTTTGGGTTAGGTCAATCCGTTCGCGAGATATGGGAGTTTGAAGCCAAGAAATGGTTGAGAAGGCAAAAAATTTTCCGCAATTCTGCTGCTCCAAACGCTTAACCAGAATGGCCTAGGGAAAAAATACACATACCGTTGTAATCGGGCGAGTCTCTACTTCCAGACGCTACAGGAATTTTTGGGTTAGGTCAATCCGTTCGCGAGATATGGGAGTTTGAAGCCAAGAAATGGTTGAGAAGGCAAAAAATTTTTCGCAATTCTGCTGCTCCAAACGCTTAACCAGAATGGCCTAGGGAAAAAATACACATACCGCTGTAATCGGGCGAGGTTCTACTTTCAGATGCAATTGGAATTTTGGGGTTAGGTCAATCCGTTCGCGAGATATGGGAGTTTGAAGCCAAGAAATGGTTGAGAAGGCAAAAAAATTTTCGCAATTCTGCTGCTCCAAACGCTTAACCAGAATGGCCTAGGGAAAAAATACACATACCGTTGTAATCGGGCGAGTTTCTACTTTCAGATGCAATAGGAATTTTTGGGTTAGGTCAATCCGTTCGCGAGATATGGGAGTTTGAAGCCAAGAAATGGTTGAGAAGGCAAAAAATTTTTCGCAATTCTGCTGCTCCAAACGCTTAACCAGAATGGCCTAGGGAAAAAATACACATACCGTTGTAATCGGGCGAGTCTCTACTTCCAGACGCTACAGGAATTTTTGGGTTAGGTCAATCCGTTCGCGAGATATGGGAGTTTGAAGCCAAGAAATGGTTGAGAAGGCAAAAAATTTTTCGCAATTCTGCTGCTCCAAACGCTTAACCAGAATGGCCTAGGGAAAAAATACACATACCGCTGTAATCGGGCGAGGTTCTACTTTCAGATGCAATTGGAATTTTTGGGTTAGGTCAATCCGTTCGCGAGATATGGGAGTTTGAAGCCAAGAAATGGTTGAGAAGGCAAAAAATTTTTCGCAATTCTGCTGCTCCAAACGCTCAACCAGAATGGCCTAGGGAAAAAATACACATACCGTTGTAATCGGGCGAGTTTCTACTTTCAGATGCAATAGGAATTTTTGGGTTAGGTCAATCCGTTCGCGAGATATGGGAGTTTGAAGCTAAGAAATGGTTGAGAATGCAAAAAATTTTTCGCAATTCTGCTGCTCCAAACGCTTAACCAGAATGGCCTAGGGAAAAAATACACATACCGTTGTAATCGGGCGAGTTTCTACTTTCAGATGCAACAGGAATTTTTGGGTTAGGTCAATCCGTTCGCGAGATATGGGAGTTTGAAGCCAAGAAATGGTTGAGAAGGCAAAAAATTTTCCGCAATTCTGCTGCTCCAAACGCTTAACCAGAATGGCCTAGGGAAAAAATACACATACCGTTGTAATCGGGCGAGTCTCTACTTCCAGACGCTACAGGAATTTTTGGGTTAGGTCAATCCGTTCGCGAGATATGGGAGTTTGAAGCCAAGAAATGGTTGAGAAGGCAAAAAATTTTTCGCAATTCTGCTGCTCCAAACGCTTAACCAGAATGGCCTAGGGAAAAAATACACATACCGCTGTAATCGGGCGAGGTTCTACTTTCAGATGCAATTGGAATTTTGGGGTTAGGTCAATCCGTTCGCGAGATATGGGAGTTTGAAGCCAAGAAATGGTTGAGAAGGCAAAAAATTTTTCGCAATTCTGCTGCTCCAAACGCTTAACCAGAATGGCCTAGGGAAAAAATACACATACCGTTGTAATCGGGCGAGTCTCTACTTCCAGACGCTACAGGAATTTTTGGGTTAGGTCAATCCGTTCGCGAGACATGGGAGTTTGAAGCCAAGAAATGGTTGAGAAGGCAAAAAATTTTTCGCAATTCTGCTGCTCCAAACGCTTAACCAGAATGGCCTAGGGAAAAAATACACATACCGCTGTAATCGGGCGAGGTTCTACTTTCAGATGCAATTGGAATTTTTGGGTTAGGTCAATCCGTTCGCGAGATATGGGAGTTTGAAGCCAAGAAATGGTTGAGAAGGCAAAAAATTTTTCGCAATTCTGCTGCTCCAAACGCTCAACCAGAATGGCCTAGGGAAAAAATACACATACCGTTGTAATCGGGCGAGTTTCTACTTTCAGATGCAATAGGAATTTTTGGGTTAGGTCAATCCGTTCGCGAGATATGGGAGTTTGAAGCTAAGAAATGGTTGAGAATGCAAAAAATTTTTCGCAATTCTGCTGCTCCAAACGCTTAACCAGAATGGCCTAGGGAAAAAATACACATACCGTTGTAATCGGGCGAGTTTCTACTTTCAGATGCAACAGGAATTTTTGGGTTAGGTCAATCCGTTCGCGAGATATGGGAGTTTGAAGCCAAGAAATGGTTGAGAAGGCAAAAAATTTTCCGCAATTCTGCTGCTCCAAACGCTTAACCAGAATGGCCTAGGGAAAAAATACACATACCGTTGTAATCGGGCGAGTCTCTACTTCCAGACGCTACAGGAATTTTTGGGTTAGGTCAATCCGTTCGCGAGATATGGGAGTTTGAAGCCAAGAAATGGTTGAGAAGGCAAAAAATTTTTCGCAATTCTGCTGCTCCAAACGCTTAACCAGAATGGCCTAGGGAAAAAATACACATACCGCTGTAATCGGGCGAGGTTCTACTTTCAGATGCAATTGGAATTTTGGGGTTAGGTCAATCCGTTCGCGAGATATGGGAGTTTGAAGCCAAGAAATGGTTGAGAAGGCAAAAAATTTTTCGCAATTCTGCTGCTCCAAACGCTTAACCAGAATGGCCTAGGGAAAATTACACATACCGTTGTAATCGGGCGAGGTTCTACTTTCAGATGCAATAGGAATTTTTGGGTTAGGTCAATCCGTTCGCGAGATATGGGAGTTTGAAGCCAAGAAATGGTTGAGAAGGCAAAAAATTTTTCACAATTCTGCTGCTCCAAACGCTTAACCAGAATGGCCTAGGGAAAAAATACACATACCGTTGTAATCGGGCGAGTCTCTACTTCCAGACGCTACAGGAATTTTGGGGTTAGGTCAATCCGTTCGCGAGATATGGGAGTTTGAAGCCAAGAAATGGTTGAGAAGGCAAAAAATTTTTCGCAATTCTGCTGCTCCAAACGCTTAACCAGAATGGCCTAGGGAAAAAATACACATACCGCTGTAATCGGGCGAGGTTCTACTTTCAGATGCAATCGGAATTTTTGGGTTAGGTCAATCCGTTCGCGAGATATGGGAGTTTGAAGCCAAGGAATAGTTGAGAAGGCAAAAAATTTTTCGCAATTCTGCTGCTCCAAACGCTCAACCAGAATGGCCTAGGGAAAAAATACACATACCGTTGTAATCGGGCGAGTTTCTACTTTCAGATGCAATAGGAATTTTTGGGTTAGGTCAATCCGTTCGCGAGATATGGGAGTTTGAAGCTAAGAAATGGTTGAGAATGCAAAAAATTTTTCGCAATTCTGCTGCTCCAAACGCTTAACCAGAATGGCCTAGGAAAAAAATACACATACCGTTGTAATCGGGCGAGTTTCTACTTTCAGATGCAACAGGAATTTTTGGGTTAGGTCAATCCGTTCGCGAGATATGGGAGTTTGAAGCCAAGAAATGGTTGAGAAGGCAAAAAATTTTTCGCATTTCTGCTGCTCCAAACGCTTAACCAGAATGGCCTAGGGAAAAAATACAGATACCGTTGTAATCGGGCGAGTTTCTACTTTCAGATGCAATAGGAATTTTTGGGTTAGGTCAATCCGTTCGCGAGATATGGGTGATGAAGCCAAGAAATGGTTGAGAAGGCAAAAAATTTTTTCGCAATTCTGCTGCTCCAAACGCTTAACCAGAATGGCCTAGGGAAAAAATACACATACCGTTGTAATCGGGCGAGTTTCTACTTTCAGATGCAATAGGAATTTTTGGGTCAGGTCAATCCGTTCGCGAGATATGGGAGTTTGAATCCAAGAAATGGTTGAGAAGACAACAAATCTTTCGCACTTCTGCTGCTCCAAACGCTTAACCAGAATGGCCTAGGGAAAAAATACACATACCGTTGTAATCGGGCGAGTTTCTACTTTCAGATGCAATAGGAATTTTTGGGTTAGGTAAATCCGTTCGCGAGATATGGGAGTTTGAAGCCAAGAAATGGTTGAGAAGGCAAAAAATTTTCCGCAATTCTGCTGCTCCAAACGCTTAACCAGAATGGCCTAGGGAAAAAATACACATACCGTTGTAATCGGGCTAGTCTCTACTTCCAGACGCTACAGGAATTTTTGGGTTAGGTCAATCCGTTCGCGAGATATGGGAGTTTGAAGCCAAGAAATGGTTGAGAAGGCAAAAAGTTTTTCGCAATTCTGCTGCTCCAAACGCTTAACCAGAATGGCCTAGGGAAAAAATACACATACCGCTGTAATCGGGCGAGGTTCTACTTTCAGATGCAATTGGAATTTTTGGGTTAGGTCAATCCGTTCGCGAGATATGGGAGTTTGAAGCCAAGAAATGGTTGAGAAGGCAAAAAATTTTTCGCAATTCTGCTGCTCCAAACGCTTAACCAGAATGGCCTAGGGAAAAAATACACATACCGCTGTAATCGGGCGAGGTTCTACTTTCAGATGCAATTGGAATTTTTGGGTTAGGTCAATCCGTTCGCGAGATATGGGAGTTTGAAGCCAAGAAATGGTTGAGAAGGCAAAAAATTTTTCGCAATTCTGCTGCTCCAAACGCTCAACCAGAATGGCCTAGGGAAAAAATACACATACCGTTGTAATCGGGCGAGTTTCTACTTTCAGATGCAATAGGAATTTTTGGGTTAGGTCAATCCGTTCGCGAGATATGGGAGTTTGAAGCTAAGAAATGGTTGAGAATGCAAAAAATTTTTCGCAATTCTGCTGCTCCAAACGCTTAACCAGAATGGCCTAGGGAAAAAATACACATACCGTTGTAATCGGGCGAGTTTCTACTTTCAGATGCAACAGGAATTTTTGGGTTAGGTCAATCCGTTCGCGAGATATGGGAGTTTGAAGCCAAGAAATGGTTGAGAAGGCAAAAAATTTTCCGCAATTCTGCTGCTCCAAACGCTTAACCAGAATGGCCTAGGGAAAAAATACACATACCGTTGTAATCGGGCGAGTCTCTACTTCCAGACGCTACAGGAATTTTTGGGTTAGGTCAATCCGTTCGCGAGATATGGGAGTTTGAAGCCAAGAAATGGTTGAGAAGGCAAAAAATTTTTCGCAATTCTGCTGCTCCAAACGCTTAACCAGAATGGCCTAGGGAAAAAATACACATACCGCTGTAATCGGGCGAGGTTCTACTTTCAGATGCAATTGGAATTTTGGGGTTAGGTCAATCCGTTCGCGAGATATGGGAGTTTGAAGCCAAGAAATGGTTGAGAAGGCAAAAAATTTTTCGCAATTCTGCTGCTCCAAACGCTTAACCAGAATGGCCTAGGGAAAAAATACACATACCGTTGTAATCGGGCGAGTTTCTACTTTCAGATGCAATAGGAATTTTTGGGTTAGGTCAATCCGTTCGCGAGATATGGGAGTTTGAAGCCAAGAAATGGTTGAGAAGGCAAAAAATTTTTCGCAATTCTGCTGCTCCAAACGCTTAACCAGAATGGCCTAGGGAAAAAATACACATACCGTTGTAATCGGGCGAGTCTCTACTTCCAGACGCTACAGGAATTTTTGGGTTAGGTCAATCCGTTCGCGAGATATGGGAGTTTGAAGCCAAGAAATGGTTGAGAAGGCAAAAAATTTTTCGCAATTCTGCTGCTCCAAACGCTTAACCAGAATGGCCTAGGGAAAAAATACACATACCGCTGTAATCGGGCGAGGTTCTACTTTCAGATGCAATCGGAATTTTTGGGTTAGGTCAATCCGTTCGCGAGATATGGGAGTTTGAAGCCAAGGAATAGTTGAGAAGGCAAAAAATTTTTCGCAATTCTGCTGCTCCAAACGCTCAACCAGAATGGCCTAGGGAAAAAATACACATACCGTTGTAATCGGGCGAGTTTCTACTTTCAGATGCAATAGGAATTTTTGGGTTAGGTCAATCCGTTCGCGAGATATGGGAGTTTGAAGCTAAGAAATGGTTGAGAATGCAAAAAATTTTTCGCAATTCTGCTGCTCCAAACGCTTAACCAGAATGGCCTAGGAAAAAAATACACATACCGTTGTAATCGGGCGAGTTTCTACTTTCAGATGCAACAGGAATTTTTGGGTTAGGTCAATCCGTTCGCGAGATATGGGAGTTTGAAGCCAAGAAATGGTTGAGAAGGCAAAAAATTTTTCGCATTTCTGCTGCTCCAAACGCTTAACCAGAATGGCCTAGGGAAAAAATACAGATACCGTTGTAATCGGGCGAGTTTCTACTTTCAGATGCAATAGGAATTTTTGGGTTATGTCAATCCGTTCGCGAGATATGGGTGATGAAGCCAAGAAATGGTTGAGAAGGCAAAAAATTTTTTCGCAATTCTGCTGCTCCAAACGCTTAACCAGAATGGCCTAGGGAAAAAATACACATACCGTTGTAATCGGGCGAGTTTCTACTTTCAGATGCAATAGGAATTTTTGGGTCAGGTCGATCCGTTCGCGAGATATGGGAGTTTGAATCCAAGAAATGGTTGAGAAGACAACAAATCTTTCGCACTTCTGCTGCTCCAAACGCTTAACCAGAATGGCCTAGGGAAAAAATACACATACCGTTGTAATCGGGCGAGTTTCTACTTTCAGATGCAATAGGAATTTTTGGGTTAGGTAAATCCGTTCGCGAGATATGGGAGTTTGAAGCCAAGAAATGGTTGAGAAGGCAAAAAATTTTCCGCAATTCTGCTGCTCCAAACGCTTAACCAGAATGGCCTAGGGAAAAAATACACATACCGTTGTAATCGGGCTAGTCTCTACTTCCAGACGCTACAGGAATTTTTGGGTTAGGTCAATCCGTTCGCGAGATATGGGAGTTTGAAGCCAAGAAATGGTTGAGAAGGCAAAAAGTTTTTCGCAATTCTGCTGCTCCAAACGCTTAACCAGAATGGCCTAGGGAAAAAATACACATACCGCTGTAATCGGGCGAGGTTCTACTTTCAGATGCAATTGGAATTTTTGGGTTAGGTCAATCCGTTCGCGAGATATGGGAGTTTGAAGCCAAGAAATGGTTGAGAAGGCAAAAAATTTTTCGCAATTCTGCTGCTCCAAACGCTTAACCAGAATGGCCTAGGGAAAAAATACACATACAGTTGTAATCGGGCGAGCTTCTACTTTCAGATGCAATAGGAATTTTTGGGTTAGGTCAATCCGTTCGCGAGATATGGGAGTTTGAAGCCAAGAAATGGTTGAGAATGCAAAAAATTTTTCGCAATTCTGCTGCTCCAAACGCTTAACCAGAATGGCCTAGGGAAAAAATACACATACCGTTGTAATCGGGCGAGTTTCGACTTTCAGAATCAATAAGAATATTTGGGTTAGGTCAATCCGTTCGCGAGATATGGGAGTTTGAAGCCAAGAAATGGTTGAGAAGGCAAAAAATTTTTCGCAATTCTGCTGCTCCAAACGCTTAACAAGAATGGCCTAGGGAAAAAATACACCTACCGTTGTAATCGGGCGAGTTTCTACTTTCAGATGCAACAGGAATTTTTGGGTTAGGTCAATCCGTTCGCGAGATATGGGAGTTTGAAGCCAAGAAATGGTTGAGAAGGCAAAAAATTTTTCGCAATTCTGCTGCTCCAAACGCTTAACAAGAATGGCCTAGGGAAAAAATACACATACCGATGTAATCGGGCGAGTTTCTACTTTCAGATGCAATTGGAATTTTTGGGTTAGGTCAATCCGTTCGCGAGATATGGGAGTTTGAATCTAAGAAATGGTTGAGAAGACAAAAAATTTTTCGCAATTCTGCTGCTCCAAACGCTTAACCAGAATGGCCTAGGGAAAAAATACACATACCGCTGTAATCGGGCGAGGTTCTACTTTCAGATGCAATTGGAATTTTGGGGTTAGGTCAATCCGTTCGCGAGATATGGGAGTTTGAAGCCAAGAAATGGTTGAGAAGGCAAAAAATTTTTCGCATTTCTGCTGCTCCAAACGCTGAACCAGAATGGCCTAGGGAAAAAATACAGATACCGTTGTAATCGGGCGAGTTTCTACTTTCAGATGCAATAGGAATTTTTGGGTTAGGTCAATCCGTTCGCGAGATATGGGTGATGAAGCCAAGAAATGGTTGAGAAGGCAAAAAATTTTTTCGCAATTCTGCTGCTCCAAACGCTTAACCAGAATGGCCTAGGGAAAAAATACACATACCGTTGTAATCGGGCGAGTTTCTACTTTCAGATGCAATAGGAATTTTTGGGTCAGGTCAATCCGTTCGCGAGATATGGGAGTTTGAATCCAAGAAATGGTTGAGAAGACAACAAATCTTTCGCACTTCTGCTGCTCCAAACGCTTAACCAGAATGGCCTAGGGAAAAAATACACATACCGTTGTAATCGGGCGAGTTTCTACTTTCAGATGCAATAGGAATTTTTGGGTTAGGTAAATCCGTTCGCGAGATATGGGAGTTTGAAGCCAAGAAATGGTTGAGAAGGCAAAAAATTTTCCGCAATTCTGCTGCTCCAAACGCTTAACCAGAATGGCCTAGGGAAAAAATACACATACCGTTGTAATCGGGCGAGTTTCTACTTTCAGATGCAACAGGAATTTTTGGGTTAGGTCAATCCGTTCGCGAGATATGGGAGTTTGAAGCCAAGAAATGGTTGAGAAGGCAAAAAATTTTTCGCATTTCTGCTGCTCCAAACGCTTAACCAGAATGGCCTAGGGAAAAAATACAGATACCGTTGTAATCGGGCGAGTTTCTACTTTCAGATGCAATAGGAATTTTTGGGTTAGGTCAATCCGTTCGCGAGATATGGGTGATGAAGCCAAGAAATGGTTGAGAAGCAAAAAATTTTTTCGCAATTCTGCTGCTCCAAACGCTTAACCAGAATGGCCTAGGGAAAAAATACACATACCGTTGTAATCGGGCGAGTTTCTACTTTCAGATGCAATAGGAATTTTTGGGTCAGGTCAATCCGTTCGCGAGATATGGGAGTTTGAATCCAAGAAATGGTTGAGAAGACAACAAATCTTTCGCACTTCTGCTGCTCCAAACGCTTAACCAGAATGGCCTAGGGAAAAAATACACATACCGTTGTAATCGGGCGAGTTTCTACTTTCAGATGCAATAGGAATTTTTGGGTTAGGTAAATCCGTTCGCGAGATATGGGAGTTTGAAGCCAAGAAATGGTTGAGAAGGCAAAAAATTTTCCGCAATTCTGCTGCTCCAAACGCTTAACCAGAATGGCCTAGGGAAAAAATACACATACCGTTGTAATCGGGCTAGTCTCTACTTCCAGACGCTACAGGAATTTTTGGGTTAGGTCAATCCGTTCGCGAGATATGGGAGTTTGAAGCCAAGAAATGGTTGAGAAGGCAAAAAGTTTTTCGCAATTCTGCTGCTCCAAACGCTTAACCAGAATGGCCTAGGGAAAAAATACACATACCGCTGTAATCGGGCGAGGTTCTACTTTCAGATGCAATTGGAATTTTTGGGTTAGGTCAATCCGTTCGCGAGATATGGGAGTTTGAAGCCAAGAAATGGTTGAGAAGGCAAAAAATTTTTCGCAATTCTGCTGCTCCAAACGCTTAACCAGAATGGCCTAGGGAAAAAATACACATACCGCTGTAATCGGGCGAGGTTCTACTTTCAGATGCAATTGGAATTTTTGGGTTAGGTCAATCCGTTCGCGAGATATGGGAGTTTGAAGCCAAGAAATGGTTGAGAAGGCAAAAAATTTTTCGCAATTCTGCTGCTCCAAACGCTCAACCAGAATGGCCTAGGGAAAAAATACACATACCGTTGTAATCGGGCGAGTTTCTACTTTCAGATGCAATAGGAATTTTTGGGTTAGGTCAATCCGTTCGCGAGATATGGGAGTTTGAAGCTAAGAAATGGTTGAGAATGCAAAAAATTTTTCGCAATTCTGCTGCTCCAAACGCTTAACCAGAATGGCCTAGGGAAAAAATACACATACCGTTGTAATCGGGCGAGTTTCTACTTTCAGATGCAACAGGAATTTTTGGGTTAGGTCAATCCGTTCGCGAGATATGGGAGTTTGAAGCCAAGAAATGGTTGAGAAGGCAAAAAATTTTCCGCAATTCTGCTGCTCCAAACGCTTAACCAGAATGGCCTAGGGAAAAAATACACATACCGTTGTAATCGGGCGAGTCTCTACTTCCAGACGCTACAGGAATTTTTGGGTTAGGTCAATCCGTTCGCGAGATATGGGAGTTTGAAGCCAAGAAATGGTTGAGAAGGCAAAAAATTTTTCGCAATTCTGCTGCTCCAAACGCTTAACCAGAATGGCCTAGGGAAAAAATACACATACCGCTGTAATCGGGCGAGGTTCTACTTTCAGATGCAATTGGAATTTTGGGGTTAGGTCAATCCGTTCGCGAGATATGGGAGTTTGAAGCCAAGAAATGGTTGAGAAGGCAAAAAATTTTTCGCAATTCTGCTGCTCCAAACGCTTAACCAGAATGGCCTAGAGAAAAAATACACATACCGTTGTAATCGGGCGAGTTTCTACTTTCAGATGCAATAGGAATTTTTGGGTTAGGTCAATCCGTTCGCGAGATATGGGAGTTTGAAGCCAAGAAATGGTTGAGAAGGCAAAAAATTTTTCGCAATTCTGCTGCTCCAAACGCTTAACCAGAATGGCCTAGGGAAAAAATACACATACCGTTGTAATCGGGCGAGTCTCTACTTCCAGACGCTACAGGAATTTTTGGGTTAGGTCAATCCGTTCGCGAGATATGGGAGTTTGAAGCCAAGAAATGGTTGAGAAGGCAAAAAATTTTTCGCAATTCTGCTGCTCCAAACGCTTAACCAGAATGGCCTAGGGAAAAAATACACATACCGCTGTAATCGGGCGAGGTTCTACTTTCAGATGCAATCGGAATTTTTGGGTTAGGTCAATCCGTTCGCGAGATATGGGAGTTTGAAGCCAAGGAATAGTTGAGAAGGCAAAAAATTTTTCGCAATTCTGCTGCTCCAAACGCTCAACCAGAATGGCCTAGGGAAAAAATACACATACCGTTGTAATCGGGCGAGTTTCTACTTTCAGATGCAATAGGAATTTTTGGGTTAGGTCAATCCGTTCGCGAGATATGGGAGTTTGAAGCTAAGAAATGGTTGAGAATGCAAAAAATTTTTCGCAATTCTGCTGCTCCAAACGCTTAACCAGAATGGCCTAGGGAAAAAATACACATACCGTTGTAATCGGGCGAGTTTCTACTTTCAGATGCAACAGGAATTTTTGGGTTAGGTCAATCCGTTCGCGAGATATGGGAGTTTGAAGCCAAGAAATGGTTGAAAAGGCAAAAAATTTTCCGCAATTCTGCTGCTCCAAACGCTTAACCAGAATGGCCTAGGGAAAAAATACACATACCGTTGTAATCGGGCGAGTCTCTACTTCCAGACGCTACAGGAATTTTTGGGTTAGGTCAATCCGTTCGCGAGATATGGGAGTTTGAAGCCAAGAAATGGTTGAGAAGGCAAAAAATTTTTCGCAATTCTGCTGCTCCAAACGCTTAACCAGAATGGCCTAGGGAAAAAATACACATACCGCTGTAATCGGGCGAGGTTCTACTTTCAGATGCAATTGGAATTTTGGGGTTAGGTCAATCCGTTCGCGAGATATGGGAGTTTGAAGCCAAGAAATGGTTGAGAAGGCAAAAAATTTTTCGCAATTCTGCTGCTCCAAACGCTTAACCAGAATGGCCTAGGGAAAAAATACACATACCGTTGTAATCGGGCGAGTTTCTACTTTCAGATGCAATAGGAATTTTTGGGTTAGGTCAATCCGTTCGCGAGATATGGGAGTTTGAAGCCAAGAAATGGTTGAGAAGGCAAAAAATTTTTCGCAATTCTGCTGCTCCAAACGCTTAACCAGAATGGCCTAGGGAAAAAATACACATACCGTTGTAATCGGGCGAGTCTCTACTTCCAGACGCTACAGGAATTTTTGGGTTAGGTCAATCCGTTCGCGAGATATGGGAGTTTGAAGCCAAGAAATGGTTGAGAAGGCAAAAAATTTTTCGCAATTCTGCTGCTCCAAACGCTTAACCAGAATGGCCTAGGGAAAAAATACACATACCGCTGTAATCGGGCGAGGTTCTACTTTCAGATGCAATCGGAATTTTTGGGTTAGGTCAATCCGTTCGCGAGATATGGGAGTTTGAAGCCAAGGAATAGTTGAGAAGGCAAAAAATTTTTCGCAATTCTGCTGCTCCAAACGCTCAACCAGAATGGCCTAGGGAAAAAATACACATACCGTTGTAATCGGGCGAGTTTCTACTTTCAGATGCAATAGGAATTTTTGGGTTAGGTCAATCCGTTCGCGAGATATGGGAGTTTGAAGCTAAGAAATGGTTGAGAATGCAAAAAATTTTTCGCAATTCTGCTGCTCCAAACGCTTAACCAGAATGGCCTAGGAAAAAAATACACATACCGTTGTAATCGGGCGAGTTTCTACTTTCAGATGCAACAGGAATTTTTGGGTTAGGTCAATCCGTTCGCGAGATATGGGAGTTTGAAGCCAAGAAATGGTTGAGAAGGCAAAAAATTTTTCGCATTTCTGCTGCTCCAAACGCTTAACCAGAATGGCCTAGGGAAAAAATACAGATACCGTTGTAATCGGGCGAGTTTCTACTTTCAGATGCAATAGGAATTTTTGGGTTAGGTCAATCCGTTCGCGAGATATGGGTGATGAAGCCAAGAAATGGTTGAGAAGGCAAAAAATTTTTTCGCAATTCTGCTGCTCCAAACGCTTAACCAGAATGGCCTAGGGAAAAAATACACATACCGTTGTAATCGGGCGAGTTTCTACTTTCAGATGCAATAGGAATTTTTGGGTCAGGTCAATCCGTTCGCGAGATATGGGAGTTTGAATCCAAGAAATGGTTGAGAAGACAACAAATCTTTCGCACTTCTGCTGCTCCAAACGCTTAACCAGAATGGCCTAGGGAAAAAATACACATACCGTTGTAATCGGGCGAGTTTCTACTTTCAGATGCAATAGGAATTTTTGGGTTAGGTAAATCCGTTCGCGAGATATGGGAGTTTGAAGCCAAGAAATGGTTGAGAAGGCAAAAAATTTTCCGCAATTCTGCTGCTCCAAACGCTTAACCAGAATGGCCTAGGGAAAAAATACACATACCGTTGTAATCGGGCTAGTCTCTACTTCCAGACGCTACAGGAATTTTTGGGTTAGGTCAATCCGTTCGCGAGATATGGGAGTTTGAAGCCAAGAAATGGTTGAGAAGGCAAAAAGTTTTTCGCAATTCTGCTGCTCCAAACGCTTAACCAGAATGGCCTAGGGAAAAAATACACATACCGCTGTAATCGGGCGAGGTTCTACTTTCAGATGCAATTGGAATTTTTGGGTTAGGTCAATCCGTTCGCGAGATATGGGAGTTTGAAGCCAAGAAATGGTTGAGAAGGCAAAAAATTTTTCGCAATTCTGCTGCTCCAAACGCTTAACCAGAATGGCCTAGGGAAAAAATACACATACCGTTGTAATCGGGCGAGTTTCTACTTTCAGATGCAACAGGAATTTTTGGGTTAGGTCAATCCGTTCGCGAGGTATGGGAGTTTGAAGCTAAGAAATGGTTGAGAAGACAACAACTTTTTCGCACTTCTGCTGCTCCAAACGCTTAACCAGAATGGCCTAGGGAAAAAATACACATACCGATGTAATCGGGCGAGTTTCGACTTTCAGAAGCAATAGGAATTTTTGGGTTAGGTCAATCCGTTCGCGAGAGATGGGAGTTTGAAGCCAAGAAATGGTTGAGAAGGCAAAAAATTTTTCGCAATTCTGCTGCTCCAAACGCTTAACCAGAATGGCCTAGGGAAAAAATACACATACCGTTGTAATCGGGCGAGCTTCTACTTTCAGATGAAACAGGAATTTTTGGGTTAGGTCAATCCGTTCGCGAGATATGGGAGTTTGAAGCTAAGAAATGGTTGAGAAGACAACAAATTTTTCGCACTTCTGCTGCTCCAAACGCTTAACCAGAATGGCCTAGGGAAAAAATACACATACCGTTGTAATCGGGCGAGTTTCGACTTTCAGAATCAATAAGAATTTTTGGGTTAGGTCAATCCGTTCGCGAGATATGGGAGTTTGAAGCCAAGAAATGTTTGAGAAGGCAAAAAATTTTTCGCAATTCTGCTGCTCCAAACGCTTAACAAGAATGGCCTAGGGAAAAAATACACATACCGTTGTAATCGGGCGAGTTTCTACTTTCAGATGCAACAGGAATTTTTGGGTTAGGTCAATCCGTTCGCGAGATATGGGAGTTTGAAGCCGAGAAATAGTTGAGAAGGCAAAAAATTTTTCGCAATTCTGCTGCTCCAAACGCTTAACCGGAATGGCGTAGGGAAAAAATACACATACGGTTGTAATCGGGCGAGTTTCTACTTTCAAACGCTACAGGAATTTTTGGGTTAGGTCAATCCGTTCGCGAGATATGGGTGATGAAGCCAAGAAATGGTTGAGAAGGCAAAAAATTTTTTCGCAATTCTGCTGCTCCAAACGCTTAACCAGAATGGCCTAGGGAAAAAATACACATACCGTTGTAATCGGGCGAGTTTCTACTTTCAGATGCAATAGGAATTTTTGGGTCAGGTCAATCCGTTCGCGAGATATGGGAGTTTGAATCCAAGAAATGGTTGAGAAGACAACAAATCTTTCGCACTTCTGCTGCTCCAAACGCTTAACCAGAATGGCCTAGGGAAAAAATACACATACCGTTGTAATCGGGCGAGTTTCTACTTTCAGATGCAATAGGAATTTTTGGGTTAGGTAAATCCGTTCGCGAGATATGGGAGTTTGAAGCCAAGAAATGGTTGAGAAGGCAAAAAATTTTCCGCAATTCTGCTGCTCCAAACGCTTAACCAGAATGGCCTAGGGAAAAAATACACATACCGTTGTAATCGGGCTAGTCTCTACTTCCAGACGCTACAGGAATTTTTGGGTTAGGTCAATCCGTTCGCGAGATATGGGAGTTTGAAGCCAAGAAATGGTTGAGAAGGCAAAAAGTTTTTCGCAATTCTGCTGCTCCAAACGCTTAACCAGAATGGCCTAGGGAAAAAATACACATACCGCTGTAATCGGGCGAGGTTCTACTTTCAGATGCAATTGGAATTTTTGGGTTAGGTCAATCCGTTCGCGAGATATGGGAGTTTGAAGCCAAGAAATGGTTGAGAAGGCAAAAAATTTTTCGCAATTCTGCTGCTCCAAACGCTTAACCAGAATGGCCTAGGGAAAAAATACACATACCGTTGTAATCGGGCGAGTTTCTACTTTCAGATGCAACAGGAATTTTTGGGTTAGGTCAATCCGTTCGCGAGGTATGGGAGTTTGAAGCTAAGAAATGGTTGAGAAGACAACAACTTTTTCGCACTTCTGCTGCTCCAAACGCTTAACCAGAATGGCCTAGGGAAAAAATACACATACCGATGTAATCGGGCGAGTTTCGACTTTCAGAAGCAATAGGAATTTTTGGGTTAGGTCAATCCGTTCGCGAGAGATGGGAGTTTGAAGCCAAGAAATGGTTGAGAAGGCAAAAAATTTTTCGCAATTCTGCTGCTCCAAACGCTTAACCAGAATGGCCTAGGGAAAAAATACACATACCGTTGTAATCGGGCGAGCTTCTACTTTCAGATGAAACAGGAATTTTTGGGTTAGGTCAATCCGTTCGCGAGATATGGGAGTTTGAAGCTAAGAAATGGTTGAGAAGACAACAAATTTTTCGCACTTCTGCTGCTCCAAACGCTTAACCAGAATGGCCTAGGGAAAAAATACACATACCGTTGTAATCGGGCGAGTTTCGACTTTCAGAATCAATAAGAATTTTTGGGTTAGGTCAATCCGTTCGCGAGATATGGGAGTTTGAAGCCAAGAAATGTTTGAGAAGGCAAAAAATTTTTCGCAATTCTGCTGCTCCAAACGCTTAACAAGAATGGCCTAGGGAAAAAATACACATACCGTTGTAATCGGGCGAGTTTCTACTTTCAGATGCAACAGGAATTTTTGGGTTAGGTCAATCCGTTCGCGAGATATGGGAGTTTGAAGCCGAGAAATAGTTGAGAAGGCAAAAAATTTTTCGCAATTCTGCTGCTCCAAACGCTTAACCGGAATGGCGTAGGGAAAAAATACACATACGGTTGTAATCGGGCGAGTTTCTACTTTCAAACGCTACAGGAATTTTTGGGTTAGGTCAATCCGTTCGCGAGATATGGGAGTTTGAATCTAAGAAACGGTTGAGAAGACAACAAATTTTTCGCAATTCTGCTGCTCCAAACGCTTAACCAGAATGGCCTAGGGTAAAAATACACATACCGCTGTAATCGGGCGAGTTTCGAATTTCAGAAGCAATAGGAATTTTTGGGCTAGGTCAATCCGTTCGCGAGATATGGGAGTTTGAAGCCAAGAAATTGTTGAGAAGACAACAAATTTTTCGCACTTCTGCTGCTCCAATCGCTTAACCAGAATGGCCTAGGGAAAAAATACACATACCGTTGTAATCGGGCGAGTTTCGACTTTCAGAATCAATAAGAATTTTTGGGTTAGGTCAATCCGTTCGCGAGATATGGGAGTTTGAAGCCAAGAAATGGTTGAGAAGGCAAAAAATTTTTCGCAATTCTGCTGCTCCAAACGCTTAACAAGAATGGCCTAGGGAAAAAATACACATACCGTTGTAATCGGGCGAGTTTCTACTTTCAGATGCAACAGGAATTTTTGGGTTAGGTCAATCCGTTCGCGAGATATGGGAGTTTGAAGCTAAGAAATGGTTGAGAAGGCAAAAAATTTTTCGCAATTCTGCTGCTCCAAACGCTTAACCAGAATGGCCTAGGGAAAAAATACACATACCGTTGTAATCGGGCGAGTTTCTACTTTCAGATGCAACAGGAATTTTAGGGTTAGGTCAATCCGTTCGCGAGATATGGGAGTTTGAAGCTAAGAAATGGTTGAGGAGACAACAAATTTTTCGCACTTCTGCTGCTCCAAACGCTTAACCAGAATGGCCTAGGGAAAAAATACACATACCGTTGTAATCGGGTGAGTTTCTACTTTCAGATGCAATTGGAATTTTTGGGTTAGGTCAATCCGTTCGTGAGATATGGGAGTTTGAAGTCAAGAAATGGTTGAGAAGGCAAAAAATTTTTCGCAATTCTGCGGCTCCAAACGCTTAACCGGAATGGCGTAGGGAAAAAATACACATACGGTTGTAATCGGGCGAGTTTCTACTTTCAAACGCTACAGGAATTTTTGGGTTAGGTCAATCCGTTCGCGAGATATGGGAGTTTGAATCTAAGAAATGGTTGAGAAGACAACAAATTTTTCGCAATTCTGCTGCTCCAAACGCTTAACCAGAATGGCCTAGGGTAAAAATACACATACCGCTGTAATCGGGCGAGTTTCGTATTTCAGAAGCAATAGGAATTTTTGGGTTAGTTCAATCCGTTCGCGAGATATGGGAGTTTGAAGCCAAGAAATGGTTGAGAAGGCAAAAAATTTTTCGCAATTCTGCTGCTCCAAACGCTTAACAAGAATGGCCTAGGGAAAAAATACACATACCGATGTAATCGGGCGAGTTTCTACTTTCAGATGCAATCGGAATTTTTGGGTTAGGTCAATCCGTTCGCGAGATATGGGAGTTTGAAGCTAAGAAATGGTTGAGAAGACAACAAATTTTTCGCACTTCTGCTGCTCCAAACGCTTAACCAGAATGGCCTAGGGAAAAAATACACATACCGTTGTAATCGGGCGAGTTTCGACTTTCAGAAGCAATAGGAATTTTTGGGTTAGGTCAGTCCGTTCGCGAGGTATGGGAGTTTGAAGCCAAGAAATGGTTGAGAAGGCGAAAAATTTTTCGCAATTCTGCTGCTCCAAACGCTTAACCAGAATGGCCTAGGGAAAAAATACACATACCGTTGTAATCGGGCGAGTTTCTACTTTCAGATGCAACAGGAATTTTTGGGTTAGGTCAATCCGTTCGCGAGATATGGGAGTTTGAAGCTAAGAAATGGTTGAGGAGACAACAAATTTTTCGCACTTCTGCTGCTCCAAACGCTTAACCAGAATGGCCTTGGGAAAAAATACACATACCGTTGTAATCGGGTGAGTTTCTACTTTCAGATGCAATTGGAATTTTTGGGTTAGGTCAATCCGTTCGCGACATATGGGAGTTTGAAGCCAAGAAATGGTTGAGAAGGCAAAAAATTTTTCGCAATTCTGCTGCTCCAAACGCTTAACCGGAATGGCGTAGGGAAAAAATACACATACGGTTGTAATCGGGCGAGTTTCTACTTTCAAATGCTACAGGAATTTTTGGGTTAGGTCAATCCGTTCGCGAGATATGGGAGTTTGAATCTAAGAAATGGTTGAGAAGACAAAAAATTTTTCGCAATTCTGCTGCTCCAAACGCTTAACCAGAATGGCCTAGGGTAAAAATACACATACCGCTGTAATCGGGCGAGTTTCGAATTTCAGAAGCAATAGGAATTTTTGGGTTAGGTCAATCCGTTCGCGAGATATGGGAGTTTGAAGCCAAGAAATGGTTGAGAAGGCAAAAAATTTTTCGCAATTCTGCTGCTCCAAACGCTTAACAAGAATGGCCTAGGGAAAAAATACACATACCGATGTAATCGGGCGAGTTTCTACTTTCAGATGCAATTGGAATTTTTGGGTTAGGTCAATCCGTTCGCGAGATATGGGAGTTTGAAGCTAAGAAATGGTTGAAAAGACAACAAATTTTTCGCACTTCTGCTGCTCCAAACCCTTAACCAGAATGGCCTAGGGAAAAAATACACATACCGTTGTAATCGGGCGAGTTTCGACTTTCAGAAGCAATAGGAATTTTTGGGTTAGGTCAATCCGTTCGCGAGGTATGGGAGTTTGAAGCCAAGAAATGGTTGAGAAGGCGAAAAATTTTTCGCAATTCTGCTGCTCCAAACGCTTAACAAGAATGGCCTAGGGAAAAAATACACATACCGTTGTAATCGGGCGAGTTTCTACTTTCAGATGCAATTGGAATTTTTGGGTTAGGTCAATCCGTTCGCGAGATATGGGAGTTTGAAGCCAAGAAATGGTTGAGAAGGCAAAAAATTTTTCGCATTTCTGCTGCTCCAAACGCTTAACCAGAATTGCCTAGGGAAAAAATACACAAACCGCTGTAATCGGGCGAGTTTCTACTTTCAGATGCAACAGGAATTTTTGGTTTAGGTCAATCCGTTCGCGAGATATGGGAGTTTGAAGCCAAGGAATGGTTGAGAAGGCAAAAAATTTTTCGCAATTCTGCTGCTCCAAACGCTTAACCAGAATGGCCTAGGGAAAAAATACACATACCGCTGTAATCGGGCGAGTTTCTACTTTCAGATGCAACAGGAATTTTTGGTTTAGGTCAATCCGTTCGCGAGATATGGGAGTTTGAAGCTAAGAAATGGTTGAGAAGACAAAAACTTTTTCGCACTTCTGCTGCTCCAAACGCTTAACCAGAATGGCCTAGGGAAAAAATACACATACCGTTGTAATCGGGCGAGTTTCTACTTTCAGATGCAATTGGAATTTTTGGGTTAGGTCAATCCGTTCGCGAGATATGGGAGTTTGAAGCTAAGAAATGGTTGAGAAGACAACAAATTTTTCGCAATTCTGCTGCTCCAAACGCTTAACCAGAATGGCCTAGGGAAAAAATACACATACCTTTGTAATCGGGCGAGTTTCGACTTTCAGAATCAATAGGAATTTTTGGGTTTGGTCAATCCGTTCGCGAGATATGGGAGTTTGAAGCCAAGAAATGGTTGAGAAGGCAAAAATTTTTCGCAATTCTGCTGCTCCAAACGCTTAACCAGAATGGCCTAGGGAAAAAATACACATACCGTTGTAATCGGGCGAATTTCGACTTTCAGAAGCAATAGGAATTTTTGGGTTAGGTCCATCCGTTCGCGAGATATGGCAGTTTGAAGCCAAGAAATGGTTGAGAAGGCAAAAATTTTTCGCAATTCTGCTGCTCCAAACGCTTAACAAGAATGGCCTAGGGAAAAAATACACATACCGTTGTAATCGGGCGAGTTTCTACCTTCATATGCAAGGGGAATTTTTGGGTTAGGTCAATCCGTTCGCGAGGTATGGGAGTTTGAGGCCAAGAAATGGTTGAGAAGGCGAAAAATTTTTCGCAATTCTGCTGCTCCAAACGCTTAACAAGAATGGCCTAGGGAAAAAATACACATACCGTTGTAATCGGGCGAGTTTCTACCCTCATATGCAACGGGAATTTTTGGGTTAGGTCAATCCGTTCGCGAGGTATGGGAGTTTGAAGCCAAGAAATGGTTGAGAAGGCGAAAAATTTTTCGCAATTCTGCTGCTCCAAACGCTTAACCAGAATGGCCTAGGGAAAAAATACACATACCGCTGTAATCGGGCGAGTTTCTACTTTCAGATGCAACAGGAATTTTTGGTTTAGGTCAATCCGTTCGCGAGATATGGGAGTTTGAAGCTAAGAAATGGTTGAGAAGACAACAAATTTTTCGCAATTCTGCTGCTCCAAACGCTTAACCAGAATGGCCTAGGGAAAAAATACACATACCGTTGTAATCGGGCGAGTTTCGACTTTCAGAAGCAATAGGAATTTTTGGGTTTGGTCAATCCGTTCGCGAGATATGGGAGTTTGAAGCCAAGAAATGGTTGAGAAGGCAAAAATTTTTCGCAATTGTGCTGCTCCAAACGCTTAACCAGAATGGCCCAGGGAAAAAATACACATACCGTTGTAATCGGGCGAATTTCGACTTTCAGAAGCAATAGGAATTTTTGGGTTAGGTCAATCCGTTCGCGAGATATGGCAGTTTGAAGCCAAGAAATGGTTGAGAAGGCAAAAATTTTTCGCAATTCTGCTGCTCCAAACGCTTAACAAGAATGGCCTAGGGAAAAAATACACATACCGTTGTAATCGGGCGAGTTGCTACTTTCAGATGCAATAGGAATTTTTGGGTTAGGTCAATCCGTTCGCGAGATATGGGAGTTTGAAGCCAAGAAATGGTTGAGAAGGCGAAAAATTTTTCGCAATTCTGCTGCTCCAAACGCTTAACCAGAATGGCCTAGGGAAAAAATACACATACCGCTGTAATGGGGCGAGTTTCTACTTTCAGATGCCACAGGAATTTTTGTGTTAGGTCATTCCGTTCGCGAGGTATGGGAGTTTGAAGCCAAGAAATGGTTGAGAAGGCGAAAAATTTTTCGCAATTCTGCTGCTCCAAACGCTTAACCAGAATGGCCTAGGGAAAAAATACACATACCGTTGTAATCGGGCGAGTTTCGACTTTCAGAAGCAATAGGAATTTTTGGGTTTGGTCAATCCGTTCGCGAGATATGGGAGTTTGAAGCCAAGAAATGGTTGAGAAGGCAAAAATTTTTCGCAATTGTGCTGCTCCAAACGCTTAACCAGAATGGCGCAGGGAAAAAATACACATACCGTTGTAATCGGGCGAATTTCGACTTTCAGAAGCAATAGGAATTTTTGGGTTAGGTCAATCCGTTCGCGAGATATGGCAGTTTGAAGCCAAGAAATGGTTGAGAAGGCAAAAATTTTTCGCAATTCTGCTGCCCCAAACGCTTAACAAGAATGGCCTAGGGAAAAAATACACATACCGTTGTAATCGGGCGAGTTTCGACTTTCAGAAGCAATAGGAATTTTTGGGTTAGGTCAATCCGTTCGCGAGATATGGGAGTTTGAAGCCAAGAAATGGTTGAGAAGGCAAAAATTTTTTGCAATTCTGCTGCTCCAAACGCTTAACAAGAATGGCCTAGGGAAAAAATACACATACCGTTGTAATCGGGCGAGTTTCGACTTTCAGAAGCAATAGGAATTTTTGGTTTAGGTCAATCCGTTCGCGAGATATGCGAGTTTGAAGCTAAGAAATGGTTGAGCAGACAACAACTTTTTCACACTTCTGCTGCTCCAAACGCTTAACCAGAATGGCCTAGGGAAAAAAAACATACAGTTGTAATCGCGCGAGTTTCTACTTTCAGATGCAATTGGAATTTTTGGGTTAGGTCAATCCGTTCGCGAGATATGGGAGTTTGAAGCTAAGAAATGGTTGAGAAGACAACAAATTTTTCGCACTTCTTCTGCTCCAAACGCTTAACCAGAATGGCCTAGGGAAAAAATACACATACCGTTGTAATCGGGCGAGTTTCGACTTTCAGAAGCAATAGGAATTTTTGGGTTAGGTCAATCCGTTCGCGAGATATGGGAGTTTGAAGCCAAGAAATGGTTGAGAAGGCAAAAATTTTTTGCAATTCTGCTGCTCCAAACGCTTAACAAGAATGGCCTAGGGAAAAAATACACATACCGTTGTAATCGGGCGAGTTTCGACTTTCAGAAGCAATAGGAATTTTTGGGTTAGGTCAATCCGTTCGCGAGATATGGGAGTTTGAAGCCAAGAAATGGTTGAGAAGGCAAAAATTTTTTGCAATTCTGCTGCTCCAAACGCTTAACAAGAATGGCCTAGGGAAAAAATACACATACCGTTGTAATCGGGCGAGTTTCTACTTTCAGATGCAACAGGAATTTTTGGGTTAGGTCAATCCGTTCGCGAGATATGGGAGTTTGAAGCTAAGAAATGGTTGAGAAGGCAAAAAATTTTTCGCAATTCTGCTGCTCCAAACGCTTAACCAGAATGGCCTAGGGAAAAAATACACATACCGTTGTAATCGGGCGAGTTTCTACTTTCAGATGAAACAGGAATTTTTGGGTTAGTTCAATCCGTTCGCGAGATATGGGAGTTTGAAGCTAAGAAATGGTTGAGAAGACAACAAATTTTTCGCACTTCTGCTGCTCCAAACGCTTAACCAGAATGGTCTAGGGACAAAATACACATACCGTTGTAATCGGGCGAATTTCGACTTTCAGAAGCAATAGGAATTTTTGGGTTAGGTCAATCCGTTCGCGAGATATGGCAGTTTGAAGCCAAGAAATGTTTGAGAAGGCAAAAATTTTTCGCAATTCTGCTGCTCCAAACGCTTAACAAGAATGGCCTAGGGAAAAAATACACATACCGTTGTAATCGGGCGAGTTTCTACCTTCATATGCAACGGGAATTTTTGGGTTAGGTCAATCCGTTCGCGAGGTATGGGAGTTTGAAGCCAAGAAATGGTTGAGAAGGCGAAAAATTTTTCGCAATTCTGCTGCTCCAAACGCTTAACCAGAATGGCCTAGGGAAAAAATACACATACCGTTGTAATCGGGCGAGTTTCTACTTTCAGATGCAATTGGAATTTTTGGGTTAGGTCAATCCGTTCGCGAGATATGGGAGTTTGAAGCTAAGAAATGGTTTAGAAGACAACAAATTTTTCGCACTTCTGCTGCTCCAAACGCTTAACCAGAACGGCCTAGGGAAAAAATACACATACCGTTGTAATCGGGCGAGTTTCGACTTTCAGAAGCAATAGGAATTTTTGGGTTAGGTCAATCCGTTCGCGAGGTATGGGAGTTTGAAGCCAAGAAATGGTTGAGAAGGCAAAAATTTTTTGCAATTCTGCTGCTCCAAACGCTTAACAAGAATGGCCTAGGGAAAAAATACACATACCGTTGTAATCGGGCGAGTTTCTACTTTCAGATGCAACAGGAATTTTTGGGTTAGGTCAATCCGTTCGCGAGATATGGGAGTTTGAAGCTAAGAAATGGTTGAGAAGGCAAAAAATTTTTCGCAATTCTGCTGCTCCAAACGCTTAACCAGAATGGCCTAGGGAAAAAATGCACATACCGTTGTAATCGGGCGAGTTTCTACTTTCAGATGCAGCAGGAATGTTTGGGTTAGGTCAATCCGTTCGCGAGATATGGGAGTTTGAAGCTAAGAAATGGTTGAGAAGACAACAACTTTTTCGCACTTCTGCTGCTCCAAACGCTTAACCAGAATGGCCTAGGGAAAAAATACACATACCGTTGTAATCGGGCGAGTTTCGACTTTCAGAAGCAATAGGAATTTTTGGGTTAGGTCAATCCGTTCGCGAGATATGGGAGTTTGAAGCCAAGAAATGGTTGAGAAGGCAAAAAATTTTTCGCAATTCTGCTGCTCCAAACGGTTAACCAGAATGGCCTAGGGAAAAAATACACATACCGTTGTAATCGGGCGAGTTTCTACTTTCAGACGAAACAGGAATTTTTGGGTTAGGTCAATCCGTTCGCGAGATATGGGAGTTTGAAGCTAAGAAATGGTTGAGAAGACAACAAATTTTTCGCACTTCTGCTGCTCCAAACGCTTAACCAGAATGGCCTAGGGAAAAAATACACATACCGTTGTAATCGGGCGAGTTTCGACTTTCAGAATCAATAAGAATTTTTGGGTTAGGTCAATCCGTTCGCGAGATATGGGAGTTTGAAGCCAAGAAATGGTTGAGAAGGCAAAAATTTTTCGCAATTCTGCTGCTCCAAACGCTTAACAAGAATGGCCTAGGGAAAAAATACACATACCGTTGTAATCGGGCGAGTTTCTACTTTCAGATGCAACAGGAATTTTTGGGTTAGGTCAATCTGTTCGCGAGATATGGGAGTTTGAAGCTAAGAAATGGTTGAGAAGACAACAAATTTTTCGCACTTCTGCTGCTCCAAACGCTTAACCAGAATGTCCTAGGGAAAAAATACACATACCGTTGTAATCGGGCGAGTTTCGACTTTCAGGAGCA
The DNA here is from genome assembly GCF_051014685.1 of Ptiloglossa arizonensis. Taxonomy (NCBI): domain Eukaryota; kingdom Metazoa; phylum Arthropoda; class Insecta; order Hymenoptera; family Colletidae; genus Ptiloglossa; species Ptiloglossa arizonensis. The sequence goes on from NW_027479111.1 coordinate 56,870, forward strand.
ATAGGAATTTTTGGGTTAGGTCAATCCGTTCGCGAGATATGGGAGTTTGAAGCCAAGAAATGGTTGAGAAGGCAAAAAATTTTTCGCAATTCTGCTGCTCCAAACGGTTAACCAGAATGGCCTAGGGAAAAAATACACATACCGTTGTAATCGGGCGAGTTTCTACTTTCAGACGAAACAGGAATTTTTGGGTTAGGTCAATCCGTTCGCGAGATATGGGAGTTTGAAGCTAAGAAATGGTTGAGAAGACAACAAATTTTTCGCACTTCTGCTGCTCCAAACGCTTAACCAGAATGGCCTAGGGAAAAAATACACATACCGTTGTAATCGGGCGAGTTTCGACTTTCAGAATCAATAAGAATTTTTGGGTTAGGTCAATCCGTTCGCGAGATATGGGAGCTTGAAGCCAAGAAATGGTTGAGAAGGCAAAAATTTTTCGCAATTCTGCTGCTCCAAACGCTTAACAAGAATGGCCTAGGGAAAAAATACACATACCGTTGTAATCGGGCGAGTTTCTACTTTCAGATGCAACAGGAATTTTTGGGTTAGGTCAATCTGTTCGCGAGGTATGGGAGTTTGAAGCTAAGAAATGGTTGAGAAGACAACAAATTTTTCGCACTTCTGCTGCTCCAAACGCTTAACCAGAATGTCCTAGGGAAAAAATACACATACCGTTGTAATCGGGCGAGTTTCTACTTTCAGATGCAACAGGAATTTTTGGGTTAGGTCAATCCGTTCGCGAGATATGGGAGTTTGACGCTAAGAAATGGTTGAGAAGACAACAAATTTTTCGCAATTCTGCTGCTCCAAACGCTTAACCAGAATGGCCTAGGGAAAAAATACACATACCGTTGTAATCGGGCGAGTTTCTACTTTCAGATGCAATAGGAATTTTTGAGTTAGGTCAATCCGTTCGCGAGATATGGGAGTTTGAAGCCAAGGAATGGTTGAGAAGGCAAAAAATTTTTCGCAATTCTGCTGCTCCAAACGCTTAACCAGAATGGCCTAGGGAAAAAATACACATACCGTTGTAATCGGGCGAGTTTCTACTTTCAGATGCAACAGGAATGTTTGGGTTAGGTTAATCCGTTCGCGAGATATGGGAGTTTGAAGCTAAGAAATGGTTGAGAAGACAACAACTTTTTCGCACTTCTGCTGCTCCAAACGCTTAACCAGAATGGCCTAGGGAAAAAATACACATACCGTTGTAATCGGGCGAGTTTCGACTTTCAGAAGCAATAGGAATTTTTGGGTTAGGTCAATCCGTTCGCGAGATATGGGAGTTTGAAGCCAAGAAATGGTTGAGAAGGCAAAAAATTTTTCGCAATTCTGCTGCTCCAAACGCTTAACCAGAATGGCCTAGGGAAAAAATACACATACCGTTGCAATCGGGCGAGTTTCTACTTTCAGACGAAACAGGAATTTTTGGGTTAGGTCAATCCGTTCGCGAGATATGGGAGTTTGAAGCTAAGAAATGGTTGAGAAGACAACAAATTTTTCGCACTTCTGCTGCTCCAAACGCTTAACCAGAATGGCCTAGGGAAAAAATACACATACCGTTGTAATCGGGCGAGTTTCGACTTTCAGAATCAATAAGAATTTTTGGGTTAGGTCAATCCGTTCGCGAGATATGGGAGTTTGAAGCCAAGAAATGGTTGAGAAGGCAAAAAATTTTTCGCAATTCTGCTGCTCCAAACGCTTAACAAGAATGGCCTAGGGAAAAAATACACATACCGTTGTAATCGGGCGAGTTTCTACTTTCAGATGCAACAGGAATTTTTGGGTTAGGTCAATCCGTTCGCGAGATATGGGAGTTTGAAGCTAAGAAATGGTTGAGAAGGCAAAAAATTTTTCGCAATTCTGCTGCTCCAAACGCTTAACCAGAATGGCCTAGGGAAAAAATACACATACCGTTGTAATCGGGCGAGTTTCTACTTTCAGATGCAACAGGAATTTTTGGGTTAGGTCAATCCGTTCGCGAGATATGGGAGTTTGAAACTAAGAAATGGTTGAGGAGACAACAAATTTTTCGCACTTCTGCTGCTCCAAACGCTTAACCAGAATGGCCTAGGGAAAAAATACACATACCGTTGTAATCGGGTGAGTTTCTACTTTCAGATGCAATTGGAATTTTTGGGTTAGGTCAATCCGTTCGCGAGATATGGGAGTTTGAAGCCAAGAAATGGTTGAGAAGGCAAAAAATTTTTCGCAATTCTGCTGCTCCAAACGCTTAACCGGAATGGCCTAGGGAAAAAATACACATTCGGTTGTAATCGGGCGAGTTTCTACTTTCAGACGCTACAGGAATTTTTGGGTTAGGTCAATCCGTTCGCGAGATATGGAAGTTTGAAGCCAAGAAATGGTTGAGAAGACAAAAAATTTTTCGCAATTCTGCTGCTCCAAACGCTTAACAAGAATGGCCTAGGGAAAAAATACACATACCGTTGTAATCGGGCGAGTTTCTACTTTCAGATGCAACAGGAATTTTTGGGTTAGGTCAATCCGTTCGCGAGATATGGGAGTTTGAAGCTAAGAAATGGTTGAGAAGACAACAAATTTTTCGCACTTCTGCTGCTCCAAACGCTTAACCAGAATGGCCTAGGGAAAAAATACACATACCGTTGTAATCGGGCGAGTTTGGACTTTCAGAATCAATAAGAATTTTTGGGTTAGGTCAATCCGTTCGCGAGATATGGGAGTTTGAAGCCAAGAAATGGTTGAGAAGGCAAAAATTTTTCGCAATTCTGCTGCTCCAAACGCTTAACAAGAATGGCCTAGGGAAAAAATACACATACCGTTGTAATCGGGCGAGTTTCTACTTTCAGATGCAACAGGAATTTTTGGGTTAGGTCAATCTGTTCGCGAGATATGGGAGTTTGAAGCTAAGAAATGGTTGAGAAGACAACAAATTTTTCGCACTTCTGCTGCTCCAAACGCTTAACCAGAATGTCCTAGGGAAAAAATACACATACCGTTGTAATCGGGCGAGTTTCTACTTTCAGATGCAACAGGAATTTTTGGGTTAGGTCAATCCGTTCGCGAGATATGGGAGTTTGACGCTAAGAAATGGTTGAGAAGACAACAAATTTTTCGCAATTCTGCTGCTCCAAACGCTTAACCAGAATGGCCTAGGGAAAAAATACACATACCGTTGTAATCGGGCGAGTTTCTACTTTCAGATGCAATAGGAATTTTTGAGTTAGGTCAATCCGTTCGCGAGATATGGGAGTTTGAAGCCAAGGAATGGTTGAGAAGGCAAAAAATTTTTCGCAATTCTGCTGCTCCAAACGCTTAACCAGAATGGCCTAGGGAAAAAATACACATACCGTTGTAATCGGGCGAGTTTCTACTTTCAGATGCAACAGGAATGTTTGGGTTAGGTTAATCCGTTCGCGAGATATGAGAGTTTGACGCTAAGAAATGGTTGAGAAGACAACAAATTTTTCGCAATTCTGCTGCTCCAAACGCTTAACCAGAATGGCCTAGGGAAAAAATACACATACCGTTGTAATCGGGCGAGTTTCTACTTTCAGATGCAATAGGAATTTTTGAGTTAGGTCAATCCGTTCGCGAGATATGGGAGTTTGAAGCCAAGGAATGGTTGAGAAGGCAAAAAATTTTTCGCAATTCTGCTGCTCCAAACGCTTAACCAGAATGGCCTAGGGAAAAAATACACATACCGTTGTAATCGGGCGAGTTTCTACTTTCAGATGCAACAGGAATGTTTGGGTTAGGTTAATCCGTTCGCGAGATATGGGAGTTTGAAGCTAAGAAATGGTTGAGAAGACAACAACTTTTTCGCACTTCTGCTGCTCCAAACGCTTAACCAGAATGGCCTAGGGAAAAAATACACATACCGTTGTAATCGGGCGAGTTTCGACTTTCAGAAGCAATAGGAATTTTTGGGTTAGGTCAATCCGTTCGCGAGATATGGGAGTTTGAAGCCAAGAAATGGTTGAGAAGGCAAAAAATTTTTCGCAATTCTGCTGCTCCAAACGCTTAACCAGAATGGCCTAGGGAAAAAATACACATACCGTTGCAATCGGGCGAGTTTCTACTTTCAGACGAAACAGGAATTTTTGGGTTAGGTCAATCCGTTCGCGAGATATGGGAGTTTGAAGCTAAGAAATGGTTGAGAAGACAACAAATTTTTCGCACTTCTGCTGCTCCAAACGCTTAACCAGAATGGCCTAGGGAAAAAATACACATACCGTTGTAATCGGGCGAGTTTCGACTTTCAGAATCAATAAGAATTTTTGGGTTAGGTCAATCCGTTCGCGAGATATGGGAGTTTGAAGCCAAGAAATGGTTGAGAAGGCAAAAAATTTTTCGCAATTCTGCTGCTCCAAACGCTTAACAAGAATGGCCTAGGGAAAAAATACACATACCGTTGTAATCGGGCGAGTTTCTACTTTCAGATGCAACAGGAATTTTTGGGTTAGGTCAATCCGTTCGCGAGATATGGGAGTTTGAAGCTAAGAAATGGTTGAGAAGGCAAAAAATTTTTCGCAATTCTGCTGCTCCAAACGCTTAACCAGAATGGCCTAGGGAAAAAATACACACACCGTTGTAATCGGGCGAGTTTCTACTTTCAGATGCAACAGGAATTTTTGGGTTAGGTCAATCCGTTCGCGAGATATGGGAGTTTGAAACTAAGAAATGGTTGAGGAGACAACAAATTTTTCGCAGTTCTGCTGCTCCAAACGCTTAACCAGAATGGCCTAGGGAAAAAATACACATACCGTTGTAATCGGATGAGTTTCTACTTTCAGATGCAATTGGAATTTTTGGGTTAGGTCAATCCGTTCGCGAGATATGGGAGTTTGAAGCCAAGAAATGGTTGAGAAGGCAAAAAATTTTTCGCAATTCTGCTGCTCCAAACGCTTAACCGGAATGGCCTAGGGAAAAAATACACATTCGGTTGTAATCGGGCGAGTTTCTACTTTCAGACGCTACAGGAATTTTTGGGTTAGGTCAATCCGTTCGCGAGATATGGAAGTTTGAAGCCAAGAAATGGTTGAGAAGACAAAAAATTTTTCGCAATTCTGCTGCTCCAAACGCTTAACAAGAATGGCCTAGGGAAAAAATACACATACCGTTGTAATCGGGCGAGTTTCTACTTTCAGATGCAACAGGAATTTTTGGGTTAGGTCAATCTGTTCGCGAGATATGGGAGTTTGAAGCTAAGAAATGGTTGAGAAGACAACAAATTTTTCGCACTTCTGCTGCTCCAAACGCTTAACCAGAATGGCCTAGGGAAAAAATACACATACCGTTGTAATCGGGCGAGTTTGCACTTTCAGAATCAATAAGAATTTTTGGGTTAGGTCAATCCGTTCGCGAGATATGGGAGTTTGAAGCCAAGAAATGGTTGAGAAGGCAAAAATTTTTCGCAATTCTGCTGCTCCAAACGCTTAACAAGAATGGCCTAGGGAAAAAATACACATACCGTTGTAATCGGGCGAGTTTCTACTTTCAGATGCAACAGGAATTTTTGGGTTAGGTCAATCTGTTCGCGAGATATGGGAGTTTGAAGCTAAGAAATGGTTGAGAAGACAACAAATTTTTCGCAATTCTGCTGCTCCAAACGCTTAACCAGAATGTCCTAGGGAAAAAATACACATACCGTTGTAATCGGGCGAGTTTCTACTTTCAGATGCAACAGGAATTTTTGGGTTAGGTCAATCCGTTCGCGAGATATGGGAGTTTGACGCTAAGAAATGGTTGAGAAGACAACAAATTTTTCGCAATTCTGCTGCTCCAAACGCTTAACCAGAATGGCCTAGGGAAAAAATACACATACCGTTGTAATCGGGCGAGTTTCTACTTTCAGATGCAATAGGAATTTTTGAGTTAGGTCAATCCGTTCGCGAGATATGGGAGTTTGAAGCCAAGGAATGGTTGAGAAGGCAAAAAATTTTTCGCAATTCTGCTGCTCCAAACGCTTAACCAGAATGGCCTAGGGAAAAAATACACATACCGTTGTAACCGGGCGAGTTTCTACTTTCAGATGCAACAGGAATGTTTGGGTTAGGTTAATCCGTTCGCGAGATATGGGAGTTTGAAGCTAAGAAATGGTTGAGAAGACAACAACTTTTTCGCACTTCTGCTGCTCCAAACGCTTAACCAGAATGGCCTAGGGAAAAAATACACATACCGTTGTAATCGGGCGAGTTTCGACTTTCAGAAGCAATAGGAATTTTTGGGTTAGGTCAATCCGTTCGCGAGATATGGGAGTTTGAAGCCAAGAAATGGTTGAGAAGGCAAAAAATTTTTCGCAATTCTGCTGCTCCAAACGCTTAACAAGAATGGCCTAGGGAAAAAATACACATACCGTTGTAATCGGGCGAGTTTCTACTTTCAGTTGCAACACGAATTTTTGGGTTAGGTCAATCCGTTCGCGAGATATGGGAGTTTGAAGCTAAGAAATGGTTGAGAAGGCAAAAAATTTTTCGCAATTCTGCTGCTCCAAACGCTTATCCAGAATGGCCTAGGGAAAAAATACACATACCGTTGTAATCGGGTGAGTTTCTACTTTCAGATGCAATTGGAATTTTTGGGTTTGGTCAATCCGTTCGCGAGATATGGGAGTTTGAAGCCAAGAAATGGTTGAGAAGGCAAAAAATTTTTCGCAATTCTGCTGCTCCAAACGCTTAACCGGAATGGCCTAGGGAAAAAATACACATACCGCTGTAATCGGGCGAGTTTCGAATTTCAGAAGCAATTGGAATTTTTGGGTTAGGTCAATCCGTTCGCGAGATATGGGAGTTTGAAGCTAAGAAATGGTTGAGAAGACAACAAATTTTTCGCACTTCTGCTGCTCCAAAAGCTTAACCAGAATGGCCTAGGGAAAAAATACACATACCGTTGTAATCGGGCGAGTTTCGACTTTCAGAAGCAATAGGAATTTTTGGGTTAGGTCAATCCGTTCGCGAGGTATGGGAGTTTGAAGCCAAGAAATGGTTGAGAAGGCGAAAAATTTTTCGCAATTCTGCTGCTCCAAACGCTTAACCAGAATGGCCTAGAGAAAAAATACACATACCGTTGTAATCGGGCGAGTTTCTACTTTCAGATGCAACAGGAATTTTTGGGTTAGGTCAATCTGTTCGCGAGATATGGGAGTTTGAAGCCAAGAAATGGTTGAGAAGGCAAAAAATTTTTCGCAATTCTGCTGCTCCAAACGCTTAACAAGAATGGCCTAGGGAAAAAATACACACACCGTTGTAATCGGGCGAGTTTCTACTTTCAGATGCAACAGGAATTTTTGGGTTAGGTCAATCTGTTCGCGAGATATGGGAGTTTGAAGCTAAGAAATGGTTGAGAAGACAACAAATTTTTCGCACTTCTGCTGCTCCAAACGCTTAACCAGAATGGCCTAGGGAAAAAATACACATACCGTTGTAATCGGGGGAATTTCGACTTTCAGAATCAATAAGAATTTTTGGGTTAGGTCAATCCGTTCGCGAGATATGGGAGTTTGAAGCCAAGAAATGGTTGAGAAGGCAAAAAATTTTTCGCAATTCTGCTGCTCCAAACGCTTAACAAGAATGGCCTAGGGAAAAAATACACATACCGTTGTAATCGGGCGAGTTTCTACTTTCAGTTGCAACACGAATTTTTGGGTTAGGTCAATCCGTTCGCGAGATATGGGAGTTTGAAGCTAAGAAATGGTTGAGAAGGCAAAAAATTTTTCGCAATTCTGCTGCTCCAAACGCTTATCCAGAATGGCCTAGGGAAAAAATACACATACCGTTGTAATCGGGTGAGTTTCTACTTTCAGATGCAATTGGAATTTTTGGGTTTGGTCAATCCGTTCGCGAGATATGGGAGTTTGAAGCCAAGAAATGGTTGAGAAGGCAAAAAATTTTTCGCAATTCTGCTGCTCCAAACGCTTAACAGGAATGGCCTAGGGAAAAAATACACATACCGCTGTAATCGGGCGAGTTTCGAATTTCAGAAGCAATAGGAATTTTTGGGTTAGGTCAATCCGTTCGCGAGATATGGGAGTTTGAAGCTAAGAAATGGTTGAGAAGACAACAAATTTTTCGCACTTCTGCTGCTCCAAACGCTTAACCAGAATGGCCTAGGGAAAAAATACACATACCGTTGTAATCGGGCGAGTTTCGACTTTCAGAAGCAATAGGAATTTTTGGGTTAGGTCAATCCGTTCGCGAGGTATGGGAGTTTGAAGCCAAGAAATGGTTGAGAAGGCGAAAAATTTTTCGCAATTCTGCTGCTCCAAACGCTTAACCAGAATGGCCTAGAGAAAAAATACATATACCGTTGTAATCGGGCGAGTTTCTACTTTCAGATGCAATTGGAATTTTTGGGTTAGGTCAATCCGTTCGCGAGATATGGGAGTTTGAAGCCAAGGAATGGTTGAGAAGGCAAAAAATTTTTCGCAATTCTGCTGCTCCAAACGCTTAACCAGAATGGCCTAGGGAAAAAATACACATACCGTTGTAATCGGGCGAATTTCGACTTTCAGAATCAATAAGAATTTTTGGGTTAGGTCAATCCGTTCGCGAGATATGGGAGTTTGAAGCCAAGAAATGGCTGAGAAGGTAAAAAATTTTTCGCAATGCTGCTGCTCCAAACGCTTAACAAGAATGGCCTAGGGAAAAAATACACATACCGTTGTAATCGGGCGAGTTTCTACTTTCAGATGCAACAGGAATTTTTGGGTTAGGTCAATCCGTTCGCGAGATATGGGAGTTTGAAGCCAAGAAATGGTTGAGAAGGCAAAAATTTTTCGCAATTCTGCTGCTCCAAACGCTTAACAAGAATGGCCTAGGGAAAAAATACACATACCGTTGTAATCGGGCGAGTTTCTACTTTCAGATGCAATTGGAATTTTTGGGTTAGGTCAATCCGTTCGCGAGATATGGGAGTTTGAAGCTAAGAAATGGTTGAGAAGGCAAAAAATTTTTCGCAATTCTGCTGCTCCAAACGCTTATCCAGAATGGCCTAGGGAAAAAATACACATACCGTTGTAATCGGGTGAGTTTCTACTTTCAGATGCAATTGGAATTTTTGGGTTTGGTCAATCCGATCGCGAGATATGGGAGTTTGAAGCCAAGAAATGGTTGAGAAGGCAAAAAATTTTTCGCAATTCTGCTGCTCCAAACGCTTAACCGGAATGGCCTAGGGAAAAAATACACATTCGGTTGTAATCGGGCGAGTTTCTACTTTCAGACGCTACAGGAATTTTTGGGTTAGGTCAATCCGTTCGCGAGATATGGGAGTTTGAATCTAAGAAATGGTTGAGAAGACAACAAATTTTTCGCAATTCTGCTGCCCCAAACGCTTAACCAGAATGGCCTAGGGTAAAAATACACATACCGCTGTAATCGGGCGAGTTTCGAATTTCAGAAGCAATAGGAATTTTTGGGTTAGGTCAATCCGTTCGCGAGGTATGGGAGTTTGAAGCCAAGAAATGGTTGAGAAGGCGAAAAATTTTTCGCAATTCTGCTGCTCCAAACGCTTAACCAGAATGGCCTAGGGAAAAAATACATATACCGTTGTAATCGGGCGAGTTTCTACTTTCAGATGCAATTGGAATTTTTGGGTTAGGTCAATCCGTTCGCGAGATATGGGAGTTTGAAGCCAAGGAATGGTTGAGAAGGCAAAAAATTTTTCGCAATTCTGCTGCTCCAAACGCTTAACCAGAATGGCCTAGGGAAAAAATACACATACCGTTGTAATCGGGCGAGTTTCTACTTTCAGATGCAACAGGAATTTTTGGGTTAGGTCAATCCCTTCGCGAGATATGGGAGTTTGAAGCCAAGAAATGGTTGAGAAGGCAAAAAATTTTTCGCAATTCTGCTGCTCCAAACGCTTAACAAGAATGGCCTAGGGAAAAAATACACATACCGTTGTAATCGGGCGAGTTTCTACTTTCAATTGCAACACGAATTTTTGGGTTAGGTCAATCCGTTCGCGAGATATGGGAGTTTGAAGCTAAGAAATGGTTGAGAAGGCAAAAAATTTTTCGCACTTCTGCTGCTCCAAACGCTTAACCAGAATGGCCTAGGGAAAAAATACACATACCGTTGTAATCGGGCGAGTCTCGACTTTCAGAAGCAATAGGAATTTTTGGGTTAGGTCAATCCGTTCGCGAGGTATGGGAGTTTGAAGCCAAGAAATGGTTGAGAAGGCGAAAAATTTTTCGCAATTCTGCTGCTCCAAACGCTTAACCAGAATGGCCTAGGGAAAAAATACATATACCGTTGTAATCGGGCGAGTTTCTACTTTCAGATGCAATTGGAATTTTTGGGTTAGGTCAATCCGTTCGCGAGATATGGGAGTTTGAAGCCAAGGAATGGTTGAGAAGGCAAAAAATTTTTCGCAATTCTGCTGCTCCAAACGCTTAACCAGAATGGCCTAGGGAAAAAATACACATACCGTTGTAATCGGGCGAATTTCGACTTTCAGAATCAATAAGAATTTTTGGGTTAGGTCAATCCGTTCGCGAGATATGGGAGTTTCAAGCCAAGAAATGGTTGAGAAGGCAAAAAATTTTTCGCAATTCTGCTGCTCCAAACGCTTAACAAGAATGGCCTAGGGAAAAAATACACATACCGTTGTAATCGGGCGAGTTTCTACTTTCAATTGCAACACGAATTTTTGGGTTAGGTCAATCCGTTCGCGAGATATGGGAGTTTGAAGCTAAGAAATGGTTGAGAAGGCAAAAAATTTTTCGCAATTCTGCTGCTCCAAACGCTTATCCAGAATGGCCTAGGGAAAAAATACACATACCGTTGTAATCGGGTGAGTTTCTACTTTCAGATGCAATTGGAATTTTTGGGTTTGGTCAATCCGTTCGCGAGATATGGGAGTTTGAAGCCAAGAAATGGTTGAGAAGGCAAAAAATTTTTCGCAATTCTGCTGCTCCAAACGCTTAACCGGAATGGCCTAGGGAAAAAATACACATACCGCTGTAATCGGGCGAGTTTCGAATTTCAGAAGCAATAGGAATTTTTGGGTTAGGTCAATCCGTTCGCGAGATATGGGAGTTTGAAGCTAAGAAATGGTTGAGAAGACAACAAATTTTTCGCACTTCTGCTGCTCCAAACGCTTATCCAGAATGGCCTAGGGAAAAAATACACAAACCGTTGTAATCGGGTGAGTTTCTACTTTCAGATGCAATTGGAATTTTTGGGTTTGGTCAATCCGTTCGCGAGATATGGGAGTTTGAAGCCAAGAAATGGTTGAGAAGGCAAAAAATTTTTCGCAATTCTGCTGCTCCAAACGCTTAACCGGAATGGCCTAGGGAAAAAATACACATTCGGTTGTAATCGGGCGAGTTTCTACTTTCAGACGCTACAGGAATTTTTGGGTTAGGTCAATCCGTTCGCGAGATATGGGAGTTTGAATCTAAGAAATGGTTGAGGAGACAACAAATTTTTCGCAATTCTGCTGCTCCAAACGCTTAACCAGAATGGCCTAGGGTAAAAATACACATACCGCTGTAATCGGGCGAGTTTCGAATTTCAGAAGCAATAGGAATTTTTGGGTTAGGTCAATCCGTTCGCGAGATATGGGAGTTTGAAGCTAAGAAATGGTTGAGAAGACAACAAATTTTTCGCACTTCTGCTGCTCCAAACGCTTAACCAGAATGGCCTAGGGAAAAAATACACATACCGTTGTAATCGGGCGAGTTTCGACTTTCAGAAGCAATAGGAATTTTTGGGTTAGGTCAATCCGTTCGCGAGGTATGGGAGTTTGAAGCCAAGAAATGGTTGAGAAGGCGAAAAATTTTTCGCAATTCTGCTGCTCCAAACGCTTAACCAGAATGGCCTAGGGAAAAAATACATATACCGTTGTAATCGGGCGAGTTTCTACTTTCAGATGCAATTGGAATTTTTGGGTTAGGTCAATCCGTTCGCGAGATATGGGAGTTTGAAGCCAAGAAATGGCTGAGAAGGCAAAAAATTTTTCGCAATTCTGCTGCTCCAAACGCTTAACAAGAATGGCCTAGGGAAAAAATACACATACCGTTGTAATCGGGCGAGTTTCTACTTTCAGATGCAACAGGAATTTTTGGGTTAGGTCAATCCGTTCGGGAGATATGGGAGTTTGAAGCCAAGAAATGTTTGAGAAGGCAAAAATTTTTCGCAATTCTGCTGCTCCAAACGCTTAACAAGAATGGCCTAGGGAAAAAATACACATACCGTTGTAATCGGGCGAGTTTCTACTTTCAGATGCAATAGGAATTTTTGGGTTAGGTCAATCCGTTCGCGAGATATGGGAGTTTGAAGCTAAGAAATGGTTGAGAAGGCAAAAAATTTTTCGCAATTCTGCTGCTCCAAACGCTTAACCAGAATGTCCTAGGGAAAAAATACACATACCGTTGTAATCGGGCGAGTTTCTACTTTCAGATGCAACAGGAATTTTTGGGTTAGGTCAATCCGTTCGCGAGATATGGGAGTTTGACGCTAAGAAATGGTTGAGAAGACAACAAATTTTTCGCAATTCTGCTGCTCCAAACGCTTAACCAGAATGGCCTAGGGAAAAAATACACATACCGTTGTAATCGGGCGAGTTTCGACTTTCAGAAGCAATAGGAATTTTTGGGTTAGGTCAATCCGTTCGCGAGGTATGGGAGTTTGAAGCCAAGAAATGGTTGAGAAGGCGAAAAATTTTTCGCAATTCTGCTGCTCCAAACGCTTAACCAGAATGGCCTAGGGAAAAAATACATATACCGTTGTAATCGGGCGAGTTTCTACTTTCAGATGCAATTGGAATTTTTGGGTTAGGACAATCCGTTCGCGAGATATGGGAGTTTGAAGCCAAGAAATGGCTGAGAAGGCAAAAAATTTTTCGCAATTCTGCTGCTCCAAACGCTTAACAAGAATGGCCTAGGGAAAAAATACACATACCGTTGTAATCGGGCGAGTTTCTACTTTCAGATGCAACAGGAATTTTTGGGTTAGGTCAATCCGTTCGCGAGATATGGGAGTTTGAATCCAAGAAATGGTTGAGAAGGCAAAAAATTTTTCGCAATTCTGCTGCTCCAAACGCTTAACCGGAATGGCCTAGGGAAAAAATACACATTCGGTTGTAATCGGGCGAGTTTCTACTTTCAGACGCTACAGGAATTTTTGGGTTAGGTCAATCCTTTCGCGAGATATGGGAGTTTGAATCTAAGAAATGGTTGAGAAGACAACAAATTTTTCGCAATTCTGCTGCTCCAAACGCTTAACCAGAATGGCCTAGGGAAAAAATACACATACCGTTGTAATCGGGCGAGTTTCTACTTTCAGATGCAACAGGAATTTTTGGGTTAGGTCAATCCGTTCGCGAGATATGGGAGTTTGAAGCTAGGAAATGGTTGAGAAGACAACAACTTTTTCGCACCTCTGCTGCTCCAAACGCTTAACCAGAATGGCCTAGGGAAAAAATACACATACCGTTGTAATCGGGCGAGTTTCGACTTTCAGAAGCAATAGGAATTTTTGGGTTAGGTCAATCCGTTCGCGAGATATGGGAGTTTGAAGCCAAGAAATGGTTGAGAAGGCAAAAAATTTTTCGCAATTCTGCTGCTCCAAACGCTTAACCAGAATGGCCTAGGGAAAAAATACACATACCGTTGTAATCGGGCGAGTTTCTACTTTCAGACGAAACAGGAATTTTTGGGTTAGGTCAATCCGTTCGCGAGATATGGGAGTTTGAAGCTAAGAAATGGTTGAGAAGACAACAAATTTTTCGCAATTCTGCTGCTCCAAACGCTTAACCAGAATGGCCTAGGGAAAAAATACACATACCGTTGTAATCGGGCGAGTTTCGATTTTCAGATGCAATTGGAATTTTTGGGTTAGGTCAATCCGTTCGCGAGATATGGGAGTTTGAAGCCAAGGAATGGTTGAGAAGGCAAAAAATTTTTCGCAATTCTGCTGCTCCAAACGCTTAACCAGAATGGCCTAGGGAAAAAATACACATACGTTGTAATCGGGCGAGTTTCTACTTTCAGATGCAATTGGAATTTTTGGGTTAGGTCAGTCCGTTCGCGAGATATGGGAGTTTGAAGCTAAGAAATGGTTGAGAAGACAACAAATTTTTCGCAATTCTGCTGCTCCAAACGCTTAACCAGAATGGCCTAGGGAAAAAATACACATACCGTTGTAATCGGGCGAGTTTCGACTTTCAGAAGCAATAGGAATTTTTGGGTTTGGTCAATCCGTTCGCGAGATATGGGAGTTTGAAGCCAAGAAATGGTTGAGAAGGCAAAAAATTTTTCGCAATTCTGCTGCTCCAAACGCTTAACAAGAATGGCCTAGGGAAAAAATACACATACCGATGTAATCGGGCGAGTTTCTACTTTCAGATGCAATTGGAATTTTTGGGTTAGGTCAATCCGTTCGCGAGATATGGGAGTTTGAAACTAAGAAATGGTTGAGAAGACAACAAATTTTTCGCACTTCTGCTGCTCCAAACGCTTAAACAGAATGGCCTAGGGAAAAAATACACATACCGTTGTAATCGGGCGAGTTTCGACTTTCAGAAGCAATAGGAATTTTTGGGTTAAGTCAATCCGTTCGCGAGGTATGGGAGTTTGAAGCCAAGAAATGGTTGAGAAGGCGAAAATTTTTTCGCAATTCTGCTGCTCCAAACGCTTAACCAGAATGGCCTAGGGAAAAAATACACAAACCGCTATAATCGGGCGAGTATCTACTTTCAGATGCAACAGGAATTTTCGGTTTAGGTCAATCCGTTCGCGAGATATGGGAGTTTGAAGCCAAGGAATGGTTGAGAAGGCAAAAAATTTTTCGCAATTCTGCTGCTCCAAACGCTTAACCAGAATGGCCTAGGGAAAAAATACACATACCTCTGTAATCGGGCGAGTTTCTACTTTCAGATGCAGCAGGAATTTTTGGTTTAGGTCAATCCGTTCGCGAGATATGGGAGTTTGAAGCTAAGAAATGGTTGAGAAGGCAAAAAATTTTTCGCAATTCTGCTGCTCCAAACGCTTAACAAGAATGGCCTAGGGAAAAAATACACATACCGTTGTAATCGGGCGAGTTTCTACTTTCAGTTGCAACACGAATTTTTGGGTTAGGTCAATCCGTTCGCGAGATATGGGAGTTTGAAGCTAAGAAATGGTTGAGAAGGCAAAATATTTTTCGCAATTCTGCTGCTCCAAACGCTTATCCAGAATGGCCTAGGGAAAAAATACACATACCGTTGTAATCGGGTGAGTTTCTACTTTCAGATGCAATTGGAATTTTTGGGTTAGGTCAATCCGTTCGCGAGATATGGGAGTTTGAAGCCAAGAAATGGTTGAGAAGGCAAAAAATTTTTCGCAATTCTGCTGCTCCAAACGCTTAACCGGAATGGCCTAGGGAAAAAATACACATTCGGTTGTAATCGGGCGAGTTTCTACTTTCAGACGCTACAGGAATTTTTGGGTTAGGTCAATCCTTTCGCGAGATATGGGAGTTTGAATCTAAGAAATGGTTGAGAAGACAACAAATTTTTCGCAATTCTGCTGCTCCAAACGCTTAACCAGAATGGCCTAGGGTAAAAATACACATACCGCTGTAATCGGGCGAGTTTCGAATTTCAGAAGCAATAGGAATTTTTGGGTTAGGTCAATCCGTTCGCGAGATATGGGAGTTTGAAGCTAAGAAATGGTTGAGAAGACAACAAATTTTTCGCACTTCTGCTGCTCCAAACGCTTAACCAGAATGGCATAGGGAAAAAATACACATACCGTTGAAATCGGGCGAGTTTCGACTTTCAGAAGCAATAGGAATTTTTGGGTTAGGTCAATCCGTTCGCGAGGTATGGGAGTTTGAAGACAAGAAATGGTTGAGAAGGCGAAAAATTTTTCGCAATTCTGCTGCTCCAAACGCTTAACCAGAATGGCCTAGGGAAAAAATACACATACCGTTGTAATCGGGCGAGTTTCTACTTTCAGATGCAATTGGAATTTTTGGGTTAGGTCAATCCGTTCGCGAGATATGGGAGTTTGAAGCCAAGGAATGGTTGAGAAGGCAAAAAATTTTTCGCAATTCTGCTGCTCCAAACGCTTAACCAGAATGGCCTAGGGAAAAAATACACATACCGTTGTAATCGGGCGAATTTCGACTTTCAGAATCAATAAGAATTTTTGGGTTAGGTCAATCCGTTCGCGAGATATGGGAGTTTGAACCCAAGGAATGGTTGAGAAGGCAAAAAATTTTTCGCAATTCTGCTGCTCCAAACGCTTAACCAGAATGGCCTAGGGAAAAAATACACATACCGTTGTAATCGGGCGAATTTCGACTTTCAGAATCAATAAGAATTTTTGGGTTAGGTCAATCCGTTCGCGAGATATGGGAGTTTGAAGCCAAGAAATGGTTGAGAAGGCAAAAAATTTTTCGCAATTCTGCTGCTCCAAACACTTAACAAGAATGGCCTAGGGAAAAAATACACATACCGATGTAATCGGGCGAGTTTCTACTTTCAGATGCAATTGGAATTTTTGGGTTAGGTCAATCCGTTCGCGAGATATGGGAGTTTGAAACTAAGAAATGGTTGAGAAGACAACAAATTTTTCGCACTTCTGCTGCTCCAAACGCTTAAACAGAATGGCCTAGGGAAAAAATACACATACCGTTGTAATCGGGCGAGTTTCGACTTTCAGAAGCAATAGGAATTTTTGGGTTAAGTCAATCCGTTCGCGAGGTATGGGAGTTTGAAGCCAAGAAATGGTTGAGAAGGCGAAAATTTTTTCGCAATTCTGCTGCTCCAAACGCTTAACCAGAATGGCCTAGGGAAAAAATACACAAACCGCTATAATCGGGCGAGTATCTACTTTCAGATGCAACAGGAATTTTCGGTTTAGGTCAATCCGTTCGCGAGATATGGGAGTTTGAAGCCAAGGAATGGTTGAGAAGGCAAAAAATTTTTCGCAATTCTGCTGCTCCAAACGCTTAACCAGAATGGCCTAGGGAAAAAATACACATACCTCTGTAATCGGGCGAGTTTCTACTTTCAGATGCAACAGGAATTTTTGGTTTAGGTCAATCCGTTCGCGAGATATGGGAGTTTGAAGCTAAGAAATGGTTGAGAAGGCAAAAAATTTTTCGCAATTCTGCTGCTCCAAACGCTTAACAAGAATGGCCTAGGGAAAAAATACACATACCGTTGTAATCGGGCGAGTTTCTACTTTCAGTTGCAACACGAATTTTTGGGTTAGGTCAATCCGTTCGCGAGATATGGGAGTTTGAAGCTAAGAAATGGTTGAGAAGGCAAAAAATTTTTCGCAATTCTGCTGCTCCAAACGCTTATCCAGAATGGCCTAGGGAAAAAATACACATACCGTTGTAATCGGGTGAGTTTCTACTTTCAGATGCAATTGGAATTTTTGGGTTAGGTCAATCCGTTCGCGAGATATGGGAGTTTGAAGCCAAGAAATGGTTGAGAAGGCAAAAAATTTTTCGCAATTCTGCTGCTCCAAACGCTTAACCGGAATGGCCTAGGGAAAAAATACACATTCGGTTGTAATCGGGCGAGTTTCTACTTTCAGACGCTACAGGAATTTTTGGGTTAGGTCAATCCTTTCGCGAGATATGGGAGTTTGAATCTAAGAAATGGTTGAGAAGACAACAAATTTTTCGCAATTCTGCTGCTCCAAACGCTTAACCAGAATGGCCTAGGGTAAAAATACACATACCGCTGTAATCGGGCGAGTTTCGAATTTCAGAAGCAATAGGAATTTTTGGGTTAGGTCAATCCGTTCGCGAGATATGGGAGTTTGAAGCTAAGAAATGGTTGAGAAGACAACAAATTTTTCGCACTTCTGCTGCTCCAAACGCTTAACCAGAATGGCATAGGGAAAAAATACACATACCGTTGAAATCGGGCGAGTTTCGACTTTCAGAAGCAATAGGAATTTTTGGGTTAGGTCAATCCGTTCGCGAGGTATGGGAGTTTGAAGACAAGAAATGGTTGAGAAGGCGAAAAATTTTTCGCAATTCTGCTGCTCCAAACGCTTAACAAGAATGGCCTAGGGAAAAAATACACATACCGATGTAATCGGGCGAGTTTCTACTTTCAGATGCAATTGGAATTTTTGGGTTAGGTCAATCCGTTCGCGAGATATGGGAGTTTGAAACTAAGAAATGGTTGAGAAGACAACAAATTTTTCGCACTTCTGCTGCTCCAAACGCTTAAACAGAATGGCCTAGGGAAAAAATACACATACCGTTGTAATCGGGCGAGTTTCGACTTTCAGAAGCAATAGGAATTTTTGGGTTAAGTCAATCCGTTCGCGAGGTATGGGAGTTTGAAGCCAAGAAATGGTTGAGAAGGCGAAAATTTTTTCGCAATTCTGCTGCTCCAAACGCTTAACCAGAATGGCCTAGGGAAAAAATACACAAACCGCTATAATCGGGCGAGTATCTACTTTCAGATGCAACAGGAATTTTCGGTTTAGGTCAATCCGTTCGCGAGATATGGGAGTTTGAAGCCAAGGAATGGTTGAGAAGGCAAAAAATTTTTCGCAATTCTGCTGCTCCAAACGCTTAACCAGAATGGCCTAGGGAAAAAATACACATACCTCTGTAATCGGGCGATTTTCTACTTTCAGATGCAACAGGAATTTTTGGTTTAGGTCAATCCGTTCGCGAGATATGGGAGTTTGAAGCTAAGAAATGGTTGAGAAGGCAAAAAATTTTTCGCAATTCTGCTGCTCCAAACGCTTAACAAGAATGGCCTAGGGAAAAAATACACATACCGTTGTAATCGGGCGAGTTTCTACTTTCAGTTGCAACACGAATTTTTGGGTTAGGTCAATCCGTTCGCGAGATATGGGAGTTTGAAGCTAAGAAATGGTTGAGAAGGCAAAAAATTTTTCGCAATTCTGCTGCTCCAAACGCTTATCCAGAATGGCCTAGGGAAAAAATACACATACCGTTGTAATCGGGTGAGTTTCTACTTTCAGATGCAATTGGAATTTTTGGGTTAGGTCAATCCGTTCGCGAGATATGGGAGTTTGAAGCCAAGAAATGTTTGAGAAGGCAAAAATTTTTCGCAATTCTGCTGCTCCAAACGCTTAACAAGAATGGCCTAGGGAAAAAATACACATACCGTTGTAATCGGGCGAGTTTCTACTTTCAGATGCAATAGGAATTTTTGGGTTAGGTCAATCCGTTCGCGAGATATGGGAGTTTGAAGCTAAGAAATGGTTGAGAAGGCAAAAAATTTTTCGCAATTCTGCTGCTCCAAACGCTTAACCAGAATGTCCTAGGGAAAAAATACACATACCGTTGTAATCGGGCGAGTTTCTACTTTCAGATGCAACAGGAATTTTTGGGTTAGGTCAATCCGTTCGCGAGATATGGGAGTTTGACGCTAAGAAATGGTTGAGAAGACAACAAATTTTTCGCAATTCTGCTGCTCCAAACGCTTAACCAGAATGGCCTAGGGAAAAAATACACATACCGTTGTAATCGGGCGAGTTTCGACTTTCAGAAGCAATAGGAATTTTTGGGTTAGGTCAATCCGTTCGCGAGGTATGGGAGTTTGAAGCCAAGAAATGGTTGAGAAGGCGAAAAATTTTTCGCAATTCTGCTGCTCCAAACGCTTAACCAGAATGGCCTAGGGAAAAAATACATATACCGTTGTAATCGGGCGAGTTTCTACTTTCAGATGCAATTGGAATTTTTGGGTTAGGACAATCCGTTCGCGAGATATGGGAGTTTGAAGCCAAGAAATGGCTGAGAAGGCAAAAAATTTTTCGCAATTCTGCTGCTCCAAACGCTTAACAAGAATGGCCTAGGGAAAAAATACACATACCGTTGTAATCGGGCGAGTTTCTACTTTCAGATGCAACAGGAATTTTTGGGTTAGGTCAATCCGTTCGCGAGATATGGGAGTTTGAAGCCAAGAAATGTTTGAGAAGGCAAAAATTTTTCGCAATTCTGCTGCTCCAAACGCTTAACAAGAATGGCCTAGGGAAAAAATACACATACCGTTGTAATCGGGCGAGTTTCTACTTTCAGATGCAATAGGAATTTTTGGGTTAGGTCAATCCGTTCGCGAGATATGGGAGTTTGAAGCTAAGAAATGGTTGAGAAGGCAAAAAATTTTTCGCAATTCTGCTGCGCCAAACGCTTAACCAGAATGTCCTAGGGAAAAAATACACATACCGTTGTAATCGGGCGAGTTTCTACTTTCAGATGCAACAGGAATTTTTGGGTTAGGTCAATCCGTTCGCGAGATATGGGAGTTTGACGCTAAGAAATGGTTGAGAAGACAACAAATTTTTCGCAATTCTGCTGCTCCAAACGCTTAACCAGAATGGCCTAGGGAAAAAATACACATACCGTTGTAATCGGGCGAGTTTCTACTTTCAGATGCAATAGGAATTTTTGAGTTAGGTCAATCCGTTCGCGAGATATGGGAGTTTGAAGCCAAGGAATGGTTGAGAAGGCAAAAAATTTTTCGCAATTCTGCTGCTCCAAACGCTTAACCAGAATGGCCTAGGGAAAAAATACACATACCGTTGTAATCGGGCGAGTTTCTACTTTCAGATGCAACAGGAATGTTTGGGTTAGGTCAATCCGTTCGCGAGATATGGGAGTTTCAAGCTAAGAAATGGTTGAGAAGACAACAACTTTTTCGCACCTCTGCTGCTCCAAACGCTTAACCAGAATGGCCTAGGGAAAAAATACACATACCGTTGTAATCGGGCGAGTTTCGACTTTCAGAAGCAATAGGAATTTTTGGGTTAGGTCAATCCGTTCGCGAGATATGGGAGTTTGAAGCCAAGAAATGGTTGAGAAGGCAAAAAATTTTTCGCAATTCTGCTGCTCCAAACGCTTAACCAGAATGGCCTAGGGAAAAAATACACATACCGTTGTAATCGGGCGAGTTTCTACTTTCAGACGAAACAGGAATTTTTGGGTTAGGTCAATCCGTTCGCGAGATATGGGAGTTTGAAGCTAAGAAATGGTTGAGAAGACAACAAATTTTTCGCAATTCTGCTGCTCCAAACGCTTAACCAGAATGGCCTAGGGAAAAAATACACATACCGTTGTAATCGGGCGAGTTTCGATTTTCAGATGCAATTGGAATTTTTGGGTTAGGTCAATCCGTTCGCGAGATATGGGAGTTTGAAGCCAAGGAATGGTTGAGAAGGCAAAAAATTTTTCGCAATTCTGCTGCTCCAAACGCTTAACCAGAATGGCCTAGGGAAAAAATACACATACCGCTGTAATCGGGCGAGTTTCTACTTTCAGATGCAACAGGAATTTTTGGTTTAGGTCAATCCGTTCGCGAGATATGGGAGTTTGAAGCTAAGAAATGGTTGAGAAGACAACAACTTTTTCGCACTTCTGCTGCTCCAAACGCTTAACCAGAATGGCCTAGGGAAAAAATACACATACCGTTGTAATCGGGCGAGTTTCTACTTTCAGATGCAATTGGAATTTTTGGGTTAGGTCAATCCGTTCGCGAGATATGGGAGTTTGAAGCTAAGAAATGGTTGAGAAGACAACAAATTTTTCGCAATTCTGCTGCTCCAAACGCTTAACAAGAATGGCCTAGGGAAAAAATACACATACCGATGTAATCGGGCGAGTTTCTACTTTCAGATGCAATTGGAATTTTTGGGTTAGGTCAATCCGTTCGCGAGATATGGGAGTTTGAAACTAAGAAATGGTTGAGAAGACAACAAATTTTTCGCACTTCTGCTGCTCCAAACGCTTAAACAGAATGGCCTAGGGAAAAAATACACATACCGTTGTAATCGGGCGAGTTTCGACTTTCAGAAGCAATAGGAATTTTTGGGTTAAGTCAATCCGTTCGCGAGGTATGGGAGTTTGAAGCCAAGAAATGGTTGAGAAGGCGAAAATTTTTTCGCAATTCTGCTGCTCCAAACGCTTAACCAGAATGGCCTAGGGAAAAAATACACAAACCGCTATAATCGGGCGAGTATCTACTTTCAGATGCAACAGGAATTTTCGGTTTAGGTCAATCCGTTCGCGAGATATGGGAGTTTGAAGCCAAGGAATGGTTGAGAAGGCAAAAAATTTTTCGCAATTCTGCTGCTCCAAACGCTTAACCAGAATGGCCTAGGGAAAAAATACACATACCTCTGTAATCGGGCGAGTTTCTACTTTCAGATGCAGCAGGAATTTTTGGTTTAGGTCAATCCGTTCGCGAGATATGGGAGTTTGAAGCTAAGAAATGGTTGAGAAGGCAAAAAATTTTTCGCAATTCTGCTGCTCCAAACGCTTAACAAGAATGGCCTAGGGAAAAAATACACATGCCGTTGTAATCGGGCGAGTTTCTACTTTCAGTTGCAACACGAATTTTTGGGTTAGGTCAATCCGTTCGCGAGATATGGGAGTTTGAAGCTAAGAAATGGTTGAGAAGGCAAAATATTTTTCGCAATTCTGCTGCTCCAAACGCTTATCCAGAATGGCCTAGGGAAAAAATACACATACCGTTGTAATCGGGTGAGTTTCTACTTTCAGATGCAATTGGAATTTTTGGGTTAGGTCAATCCGTTCGCGAGATATGGGAGTTTGAAGCCAAGAAATGGTTGAGAAGGCAAAAAATTTTTCGCAATTCTGCTGCTCCAAACGCTTAACCGGAATGGCCTAGGGAAAAAATACACATTCGGTTGTAATCGGGCGAGTTTCTACTTTCAGACGCTACAGGAATTTTTGGGTTAGGTCAATCCTTTCGCGAGATATGGGAGTTTGAATCTAAGAAATGGTTGAGAAGACAACAAATTTTTCGCAATTCTGCTGCTCCAAACGCTTAACCAGAATGGCCTAGGGTAAAAATACACATACCGCTGTAATCGGGCGAGTTTCGAATTTCAGAAGCAATAGGAATTTTTGGGTTAGGTCAAT
This sequence comes from Ptiloglossa arizonensis, assembly GCF_051014685.1. Lineage (NCBI taxonomy): Eukaryota > Metazoa > Arthropoda > Insecta > Hymenoptera > Colletidae > Ptiloglossa > Ptiloglossa arizonensis. The sequence goes on from NW_027479111.1 coordinate 79,720, forward strand.
CCGTTCGCGAGATATGGGAGTTTGAAGCTAAGAAATGGTTGAGAAGACAACAAATTTTTCGCACTTCTGCTGCTCCAAACGCTTAACCAGAATGGCATAGGGAAAAAATACACATACCGTTGAAATCGGGCGAGTTTCGACTTTCAGAAGCAATAGGAATTTTTGGGTTAGGTCAATCCGTTCGCGAGGTATGGGAGTTTGAAGACAAGAAATGGTTGAGAAGGCGAAAAATTTTTCGCAATTCTGCTGCTCCAAACGCTTAACCAGAATGGCCTAGGGAAAAAATACACATACCGTTGTAATCGGGCGAGTTTCTACTTTCAGATGCAATTGGAATTTTTGGGTTAGGTCAATCCGTTCGCGAGATATGGGAGTTTGAAGCCAAGGAATGGTTGAGAAGGCAAAAAATTTTTCGCAATTCTGCTGCTCCAAACGCTTAACCAGAATGGCCTAGGGAAAAAATACACATACCGTTGTAATCGGGCGAATTTCGACTTTCAGAATCAATAAGAATTTTTGGGTTAGGTCAATCCGTTCGCGAGATATGGGAGTTTGAACCCAAGGAATGGTTGAGAAGGCAAAAAATTTTTCGCAATTCTGCTGCTCCAAACGCTTAACCAGAATGGCCTAGGGAAAAAATACACATACCGTTGTAATCGGGCGAATTTCGACTTTCAGAATCAATAAGAATTTTTGGGTTAGGTCAATCCGTTCGCGAGATATGGGAGTTTGAAGCCAAGAAATGGTTGAGAAGGCAAAAAATTTTTCGCAATTCTGCTGCTCCAAACGCTTAACAAGAATGGCCTAGGGAAAAAATACACATACCGATGTAATCGGGCGAGTTTCTACTTTCAGATGCAATTGGAATTTTTGGGTTAGGTCAATCCGTTCGCGAGATATGGGAGTTTGAAACTAAGAAATGGTTGAGAAGACAACAAATTTTTCGCACTTCTGCTGCTCCAAACGCTTAAACAGAATGGCCTAGGGAAAAAATACACATACCGTTGTAATCGGGCGAGTTTCGACTTTCAGAAGCAATAGGAATTTTTGGGTTAAGTCAATCCGTTCGCGAGGTATGGGAGTTTGAAGCCAAGAAATGGTTGAGAAGGCGAAAATTTTTTCGCAATTCTGCTGCTCCAAACGCTTAACCAGAATGGCCTAGGGAAAAAATACACAAACCGCTATAATCGGGCGAGTATCTACTTTCAGATGCAACAGGAATTTTCGGTTTAGGTCAATCCGTTCGCGAGATATGGGAGTTTGAAGCCAAGGAATGGTTGAGAAGGCAAAAAATTTTTCGCAATTCTGCTGCTCCAAACGCTTAACCAGAATGGCCTAGGGAAAAAATACACATACCTCTGTAATCGGGCGAGTTTCTACTTTCAGATGCAACAGGAATTTTTGGTTTAGGTCAATCCGTTCGCGAGATATGGGAGTTTGAAGCTAAGAAATGGTTGAGAAGGCAAAAAATTTTTCGCAATTCTGCTGCTCCAAACGCTTAACAAGAATGGCCTAGGGAAAAAATACACATACCGTTGTAATCGGGCGAGTTTCTACTTTCAGTTGCAACACGAATTTTTGGGTTAGGTCAATCCGTTCGCGAGATATGGGAGTTTGAAGCTAAGAAATGGTTGAGAAGGCAAAAAATTTTTCGCAATTCTGCTGCTCCAAACGCTTATCCAGAATGGCCTAGGGAAAAAATACACATACCGTTGTAATCGGGTGAGTTTCTACTTTCAGATGCAATTGGAATTTTTGGGTTAGGTCAATCCGTTCGCGAGATATGGGAGTTTGAAGCCAAGAAATGGTTGAGAAGGCAAAAAATTTTTCGCAATTCTGCTGCTCCAAACGCTTAACCGGAATGGCCTAGGGAAAAAATACACATTCGGTTGTAATCGGGCGAGTTTCTACTTTCAGACGCTACAGGAATTTTTGGGTTAGGTCAATCCTTTCGCGAGATATGGGAGTTTGAATCTAAGAAATGGTTGAGAAGACAACAAATTTTTCGCAATTCTGCTGCTCCAAACGCTTAACCAGAATGGCCTAGGGTAAAAATACACATACCGCTGTAATCGGGCGAGTTTCGAATTTCAGAAGCAATAGGAATTTTTGGGTTAGGTCAATCCGTTCGCGAGATATGGGAGTTTGAAGCTAAGAAATGGTTGAGAAGACAACAAATTTTTCGCACTTCTGCTGCTCCAAACGCTTAACCAGAATGGCATAGGGAAAAAATACACATACCGTTGAAATCGGGCGAGTTTCGACTTTCAGAAGCAATAGGAATTTTTGGGTTAGGTCAATCCGTTCGCGAGGTATGGGAGTTTGAAGACAAGAAATGGTTGAGAAGGCGAAAAATTTTTCGCAATTCTGCTGCTCCAAACGCTTAACAAGAATGGCCTAGGGAAAAAATACACATACCGATGTAATCGGGCGAGTTTCTACTTTCAGATGCAATTGGAATTTTTGGGTTAGGTCAATCCGTTCGCGAGATATGGGAGTTTGAAACTAAGAAATGGTTGAGAAGACAACAAATTTTTCGCACTTCTGCTGCTCCAAACGCTTAAACAGAATGGCCTAGGGAAAAAATACACATACCGTTGTAATCGGGCGAGTTTCGACTTTCAGAAGCAATAGGAATTTTTGGGTTAAGTCAATCCGTTCGCGAGGTATGGGAGTTTGAAGCCAAGAAATGGTTGAGAAGGCGAAAATTTTTTCGCAATTCTGCTGCTCCAAACGCTTAACCAGAATGGCCTAGGGAAAAAATACACAAACCGCTATAATCGGGCGAGTATCTACTTTCAGATGCAACAGGAATTTTCGGTTTAGGTCAATCCGTTCGCGAGATATGGGAGTTTGAAGCCAAGGAATGGTTGAGAAGGCAAAAAATTTTTCGCAATTCTGCTGCTCCAAACGCTTAACCAGAATGGCCTAGGGAAAAAATACACATACCTCTGTAATCGGGCGAGTTTCTACTTTCAGATGCAACAGGAATTTTTGGTTTAGGTCAATCCGTTCGCGAGATATGGGAGTTTGAAGCTAAGAAATGGTTGAGAAGGCAAAAAATTTTTCGCAATTCTGCTGCTCCAAACGCTTAACAAGAATGGCCTAGGGAAAAAATACACATACCGTTGTAATCGGGCGAGTTTCTACTTTCAGTTGCAACACGAATTTTTGGGTTAGGTCAATCCGTTCGCGAGATATGGGAGTTTGAAGCTAAGAAATGGTTGAGAAGGCAAAAAATTTTTCGCAATTCTGCTGCTCCAAACGCTTATCCAGAATGGCCTAGGGAAAAAATACACATACCGTTGTAATCGGGTGAGTTTCTACTTTCAGATGCAATTGGAATTTTTGGGTTAGGTCAATCCGTTCGCGAGATATGGGAGTTTGAATCCAAGAAATGGTTGAGAAGGCAAAAAATTTTTCGCAATTCTGCTGCTCCAAACGCTTAACCGGAATGGCCTAGGGAAAAAATACACATTCGGTTGTAATCGGGCGAGTTTCTACTTTCAGACGCTACAGGAATTTTTGGGTTAGGTCAATCCTTTCGCGAGATATGGGAGTTTGAATCTAAGAAATGGTTGAGAAGACAACAAATTTTTCGCAATTCTGCTGCTCCAAACGCTTAACCAGAATGGCCTAGGGTAAAAATACACATACCGCTGTAATCGGGCGAGTTTCGAATTTCAGAAGCAATAGGAATTTTTGGGTTAGGTCAATCCGTTCGCGAGATATGGGAGTTTGAAGCTAAGAAATGGTTGAGAAGACAACAAATTTTTCGCACTTCTGCTGCTCCAAACGCTTAACCAGAATGGCATAGGGAAAAAATACACATACCGTTGAAATCGGGCGAGTTTCGACTTTCAGAAGCAATAGGAATTTTTGGGTTAGGTCAATCCGTTCGCGAGGTATGGGAGTTTGAAGACAAGAAATGGTTGAGAAGGCGAAAAATTTTTCGCAATTCTGCTGCTCCAAACGCTTAACCAGAATGGCCTAGGGAAAAAATACACATACCGTTGTAATCGGGCGAGTTTCTACTTTCAGATGCAATTGGAATTTTTGGGTTAGGTCAATCCGTTCGCGAGATATGGGAGTTTGAAGCCAAGGAATGGTTGAGAAGGCAAAAAATTTTTCGCAATTCTGCTGCTCCAAACGCTTAACCAGAATGGCCTAGGGAAAAAATACACATACCGTTGTAATCGGGCGAATTTCGACTTTCAGAATCAATAAGAATTTTTGGGTTAGGTCAATCCGTTCGCGAGATATGGGAGTTTGAAGCCAAGAAATGGTTGAGAAGGCAAAAAATTTTTCGCAATTCTGCTGCTCCAAACGCTTAACAAGAATGGCCTAGGGAAAAAATACACATACCGTTGTAATCGGGCGAGTTTCTACTTTCAGTTGCAACACGAATTTTTGGGTTAGGTCAATCCGTTCGCGAGATATGGGAGTTTGAAGCTAAGAAATGGTTGAGAAGGCAAAAAATTTTTCGCAATTCTGCTGCTCCAAACGCTTATCCAGAATGGCCTAGGGAAAAAATACACATACCGTTGTAATCGGGTGAGTTTCTACTTTCAGATGCAATTGGAATTTTTGGGTTAGGTCAATCCGTTCGCGAGATATGGGAGTTTGAAGCCAAGAAATGGTTGAGAAGGCAAAAAATTTTTCGCAATTCTGCTGCTCCAAACGCTTAACCGGAATGGCCTAGGGAAAAAATACACATTCGGTTGTAATCGGGCGAGTCTCTACTTTCAGACGCTACAGGAATTTTTGGGTTAGGTCAATCCGTTCGCGAGATATGGGAGTTTGAATCTAAGAAATGGTTGAGAAGACAACAAATTTTTCGCAATTCTGCTGCTCCAAACGCTTAACCAGAATGGCCTAGGGTAAAAATACACATACCGCTGTAATCGGGCGAGTTTCGAATTTCAGAAGCAATAGGAATTTTTGGGTTAGGTCAATCCGTTCGCGAGATATGGGAGTTTGAAGCTAAGAAATGGTTGAGAAGACAACAAATTTTTCGCACTTCTGCTGCTCCAAACGCTTAACCAGAATGGCATAGGGAAAAAAAACACATACCGTTGTAATCGGGCGAGTTTCGACTTTCAGAAGCAATAGGAATTTTTGGGTTAGGTCAATCCGTTCGCGAGGTATGGGAGTTTGAAGCCAAGAAATGGTTGAGAAGGCGAAAAATTTTTCGCTATTCTGCTGCTCCAAACGCTTAACCAGAATGGCCTAGGGAAAAAATACACATACCGTTGTAATCGGGCGAGTTTCTACTTTCAGATGCAATTGGAATTTTTGGGTTAGGTCAATCCGTTCGCGAGATATGGGAGTTTGAAGCCAAGGAATGGTTGAGAAGGCAAAAAATTTTTCGCAATTCTGCTGCTCCAAACGCTTAACCAGAATGGCCTAGGGAAAAAATACACATACCGTTGTAATCGGGCGAATTTCGACTTTCAGAATCAATAAGAATTTTTGGGTTAGGTCAATCCGTTCGCGAGATATGGGAGTTTGAAGCCAAGAAATGGTTGAGAAGGCAAAAAATTTTTCGCAATTCTGCTGCTCCAAACGCTTAACCGGAATGGCCTAGGGAAAAAATACAAATACCGTTGTAATCGGGCGAGTTTCGACTTTCAGAAGCAATAGGAATTTTTGGGTTAGGTCAATCCGTTCGCGAGGTGTGGGAGTTTGAAGCCAAGAAATGGTTGAGAAGGCGAAAAATTTTTCGCAATTCTGCTGCTCCAAACGCTTAACAAGAATGGCCTAGGGAAAAAATACACATACCGTTGTAATCGGGCGAGTTTCTACTTTCAGATGCAATTGGAATTTTTGGGTTAGGTCAATCCGTTCGCGAGATATGGGAGTTTGAAGCCAAGGAATGGTTGAGAAGGCAAAAAATTTTTCGCAATTCTGCTGCTCCAAACGCTTAACCAGAATGGCCTAGGGAAAAAATACACATACCGCTGTAATCGGGCGAGTTTCTACTTTCAGATGCAACAGGAATTTTTGGTTTAGGTCAATCCGTTCGCGAGATATGGGAGTTTGAAGCTAAGAAATGGTTGAGAAGACAACAACTTTTTCGCAATTCTGCTGCTCCAAACGCTTAACCAGAATGGCCTAGGGAAAAAATACACATACCGTTGTAATCGGGCGAGTTTCTACTTTCAGATGCAATTGGAATTTTTGGGTTAGGTCAATCCGTTCGCGAGATATGGGAGTTTGAAGCTAAGAAATGGTTGAGAAGACAACAAATTTTTCGCAATTCTGCTGCTCCAAACGCTTAACCAGAATGGCCTAGGGAAAAAATACACATACCGTTGTAATCGGGCGAGTTTCGACTTTCAGAAGCAATAGGAATTTTTGGGTTTGGTCAATCCGTTCGCGAGATATGGGAGTTTGAAGCCAAGAAATGGTTGAGAAGGCAAAAAATTTTTCGCAATTCTGCTGCTCCAAACGCTTAACAAGAATGGCCTAGGGAAAAAATACACATACCGATGTAATCGGGCGAGTTTCTCCTTCAGATGCAATTGGAATTTTTGGGTTAGGTCAATCCGTTCGCGAGATATGGGAGTTTGAAACTAAGAAATGGTTGAGAAGACAACAAATTTTTCGCACTTCTGCTGCTCCCAACGCTTAAACAGAATGGCCTAGGGAAAAAATACACATACCGTTGTAATCGGGCGAGTTTCGACTTTCAGAAGCAATAGGAATTTTTGGGTTAAGTCAATCCGTTCGCGAGGTATGGGAGTTTGAAGCCAAGAAATGGTTGAGAAGGCGAAAATTTTTTCGCAATTCTGCTGCTCCAAACGCTTAACAAGAATGGCCTAGGGAAAAAATACACATACCGTTGTAATCGGGCGAGTTTCTACTTTCAGATGCAATTGGAATTTTTGGGTTAGGTCAATCCGTTCGCGAGATATGGGAGTTTGAAGCCAAGAAATGGTTGAGAAGGCAAAAAATTTTTCGCAATTCTGCTGCTCCAAACGCTTAACCAGAATGGCCTAGGGAAAAAATACACAAACCGCTATAATCGGGCGAGTTTCTACTTTCAGATGCAACAGGAATTTTCGGTTTAGGTCAATCCGTTCGCGAGATATGGGAGTTTGAAGCCAAGGAATGGTTGAGAAGGCAAAAAATTTTTCGCAATTCTGCTGCTCCAAACGCTTAACCAGAATGGCCTAGGGAAAAAATACACATACCTCTGTAATCGGGCGAGTTTCTACTTTCAGATGCAACAGGAATTTTTGGTTTAGGTCAATCCGTTCGCGAGATATGGGAGTTTGAAGCTAAGAAATGGTTGAGAAGGCAAAAAATTTTTCGCAATTCTGCTGCTCCAAACGCTTAACAAGAATGGCCTAGGAAAAAATACACATACCGTTGTAATCGGGCGAGTTTCTACTTTCAGTTGCAACACGAATTTTTGGGTTAGGTCAATCCGTTCGCGAGATATGGGAGTTTGAAGCTAAGAAATGGTTGAGAAGGCAAAAAATTTTTCGCAATTCTGCTGCTCCAAACGCTTATCCAGAATGGCCTAGGGAAAAAATACACATACCGTTGTAATCGGGTGAGTTTCTACTTTCAGATGCAATTGGAATTTTTGGGTTAGGTCAATCCGTTCGCGAGATATGGGAGTTTGAAGCCAAGAAATGGTTGAGAAGGCAAAAAATTTTTCGCAATTCTGCTGCTCCAAACGCTTAACCGGAATGGCCTAGGGAAAAAATACACATTCGGTTGTAATCGGGCGAGTTTCTACTTTCAGACGCTACAGGAATTTTTGGGTTAGATCAATCCGTTCGCGAGATATGGGAGTTTGAATCTAAGAAATGGTTGAGAAGACAACAAATTTTTCGCAATTCTGCTGCTCCAAACGCTTAACCAGAATGGCCTAGGGAAAAAATACACATACCGTTGTAATCGGGCGAATTTCGACTTTCAGAATCAATAAGAATTTTTGGGTTAGGTCATACCGTTCGCGAGATATGGGAGTTTGAAGCCAAGAAATGGTTGAGAAGGCAAAAAATTTTTCGCAATTCTGCTGCTCCAAACGCTTAACCGGAATGGCCTAGGGAAAAAATACACATACCGTTGTAATCGGGCGAGTTTCGACTTTCAGAAGCAATAGGAATTTTTGGGTTAGGTCAATCCGTTCGCGAGGTGTGGGAGTTTGAAGCCAAGAAATGGTTGAGAAGGCGAAAAATTTTTCGCAATTCTGCTGCTCCAAACGCTTAACAAGAATGGCCTAGGGAAAAAATACACATACCGTTGTAATCGGGCGAGTTTCTACTTTCAGATGCAATTGGAATTTTTGGGTTAGGTCAATCCGTTCGCGAGATATGGGAGTTTGAAGCCAAGGAATGGTTGAGAAGACAACAACTTTTTCGCAATTCTGCTGCTCCAAACGCTTAACCAGAATGGCCTAGGGAAAAAATACACATACCGCTGTAATCGGGCGAGTTTCTACTTTCAGATGCAACAGGAATTTTTGGATTAGGTCAATCCGTTCGCGAGATATGGGAGTTTGAAGCTAAGAAATGGTTGAGAAGACAACAACTTTTTCGCACTTCTGCTGCTCCAAACGCTTAACCAGAATGGCCTAGGGAAAAAATACACATACCGTTGTAATCGGGCGAGTTTCTACTTTCAGATGCAATTGGAATTTTTGGGTTAGGTCAATCCGTTCGCGAGATATGGGAGTTTGAAGCTAAGAAATGGTTGAGAAGACAACAAATTTTTCGCAATTCTGCTGCTCCAAACGCTTAACCAGAATGGCCTAGGGAAAAAATACACATACCGTTGTAATCGGGCGAGTTTCGACTTTCAGAAGCAATAGGAATTTTTGGGTGTGGTCAATCCGTTCGCGAGATATGGGAGTTTGAAGCCAAGAAATGGTTGAGAAGGCAAAAAATTTTTCGCAATTCTGCTGCTCCAAACGCTTAACAAGAATGGCCTAGGGAAAAAATACACATACCGATGTAATCGGGCGAGTTTCTACTCTCAGATGCAATTGGAATTTTTGGGTTAGGTCAATCCGTTCGCGAGATATGGGAGTTTGAAACTAAGAAATGGTTGAGAAGACAACAAATTTTTCGCACTTCTGCTGCTCCCAACGCTTAAACAGAATGGCCTAGGGAAAAAATACACATACCGTTGTAATCGGGCGAGTTTCGACTTTCAGAAGCAATAGGAATTTTTGGGTTAAGTCAATCCGTTCGCGAGGTATGGGAGTTTGAAGCCAAGAAATGGTTGAGAAGGCGAAAATTTTTTCGCAATTCTGCTGCTCCAAACGCTTAACAAGAATGGCCTAGGGAAAAAATACACATACCGTTGTAATCGGGCCAGTTTCTACTTTCAGATGCAATTGGAATTTTTGGGTTAGGTCAATCCGTTCGCGAGATATGGGAGTTTGAAGCCAAGAAATGATTGAGAAGGCAAAAAATTTTTCGCAATTCTGCTGCTCCAAACGCTTAACCAGAATGGCCTAGGGAAAAAATACACAAACCGCTATAATCGGGCGAGTTTCTACTTTCAGATGCAACAGGAATTTTCGGTTTAGGTCAATCCGTTCGCGAGATATGGGAGTTTGAAGCCAAGGAATGGTTGAGAAGGCAAAAAATTTTTCGCAATTCTGCTGCTCCAAACGCTTAACCAGAATGGCCTAGGGAAAAAATACACATACCTCTGTAATCGGGCGAGTTTCTACTTTCAGATGCAATTGGAATTTTTGGGTTAGGTCAATCCGTTCGCGAGATATGGGAGTTTGAAGCCAAGGAATGGTTGAGAAGGCAAAAAATTTTTCGCAATTCTGCTGCTCCAAACGCTTAACCAGAATGGCCTAGGGAAAAAATACACATACCGTTGTAATCGGGCGAATTTCGACTTTCAGAATCAATAAGAATTTTTGGGTTAGGTCAATCCGTTCGCGAGATATGGGAGTTTGAAGCCAAGAAATGGTTGAGAAGGCAAAAAATTTTTCGCAATTCTGCTGCTCCAAACGCTTAACAAGAATGGCCTAGGGAAAAAATACACATACCGTTGTAATCGGGCGAGTTTCTACTTTCAGTTGCAACACGAATTTTTGGGTTAGGTCAATCCGTTCGCGAGATATGGGAGTTTGAAGCTAAGAAATGGTTGAGAAGGCAAAAAATTTTTCGCAATTCTGCTGCTCCAAACGCTTATCCAGAATGGCCTAGGGAAAAAATACACATACCGTTGTAATCGGGTGAGTTTCTACTTTCAGATGCAATTGGAATTTTTGGGTTAGGTCAATCCGTTCGCGAGATATGGGAGTTTGAAGCCAAGAAATGGTTGAGAAGGCAAAAAATTTTTCGCAATTCTGCTGCTCCAAACGCTTAACCGGAATGGCCTAGGGAAAAAATACACATTCGGTTGTAATCGGGCGAGTCTCTACTTTCAGACGCTACAGGAATTTTTGGGTTAGGTCAATCCGTTCGCGAGATATGGGAGTTTGAATCTAAGAAATGGTTGAGAAGACAACAAATTTTTCGCAATTCTGCTGCTCCAAACGCTTAACCAGAATGGCCTAGGGTAAAAATACACATACCGCTGTAATCGGGCGAGTTTCGAATTTCAGAAGCAATAGGAATTTTTGGGTTAGGTCAATCCGTTCGCGAGATATGGGAGTTTGAAGCTAAGAAATGGTTGAGAAGACAACAAATTTTTCGCACTTCTGCTGCTCCAAACGCTTAACCAGAATGGCATAGGGAAAAAAAACACATACCGTTGTAATCGGGCGAGTTTCGACTTTCAGAAGCAATAGGAATTTTTGGGTTAGGTCAATCCGTTCGCGAGGTATGGGAGTTTGAAGCCAAGAAATGGTTGAGAAGGCGAAAAATTTTTCGCTATTCTGCTGCTCCAAACGCTTAACCAGAATGGCCTAGGGAAAAAATACACATACCGTTGTAATCGGGCGAGTTTCTACTTTCAGATGCAATTGGAATTTTTGGGTTAGGTCAATCCGTTCGCGAGATATGGGAGTTTGAAGCCAAGGAATGGTTGAGAAGGCAAAAAATTTTTCGCAATTCTGCTGCTCCAAACGCTTAACCAGAATGGCCTAGGGAAAAAATACACATACCGTTGTAATCGGGCGAATTTCGACTTTCAGAATCAATAAGAATTTTTGGGTTAGGTCAATCCGTTCGCGAGATATGGGAGTTTGAAGCCAAGAAATGGTTGAGAAGGCAAAAAATTTTTCGCAATTCTGCTGCTCCAAACGCTTAACCGGAATGGCCTAGGGAAAAAATACAAATACCGTTGTAATCGGGCGAGTTTCGACTTTCAGAAGCAATAGGAATTTTTGGGTTAGGTCAATCCGTTCGCGAGGTGTGGGAGTTTGAAGCCAAGAAATGGTTGAGAAGGCGAAAAATTTTTCGCAATTCTGCTGCTCCAAACGCTTAACAAGAATGGCCTAGGGAAAAAATACACATACCGTTGTAATCGGGCGAGTTTCTACTTTCAGATGCAATTGGAATTTTTGGGTTAGGTCAATCCGTTCGCGAGATATGGGAGTTTGAAGCCAAGGAATGGTTGAGAAGGCAAAAAATTTTTCGCAATTCTGCTGCTCCAAACGCTTAACCAGAATGGCCTAGGGAAAAAATACACATACCGCTGTAATCGGGCGAGTTTCTACTTTCAGATGCAACAGGAATTTTTGGTTTAGGTCAATCCGTTCGCGAGATATGGGAGTTTGAAGCTAAGAAATGGTTGAGAAGACAACAACTTTTTCGCAATTCTGCTGCTCCAAACGCTTAACCAGAATGGCCTAGGGAAAAAATACACATACCGTTGTAATCGGGCGAGTTTCTACTTTCAGATGCAATTGGAATTTTTGGGTTAGGTCAATCCGTTCGCGAGATATGGGAGTTTGAAGCTAAGAAATGGTTGAGAAGACAACAAATTTTTCGCAATTCTGCTGCTCCAAACGCTTAACCAGAATGGCCTAGGGAAAAAATACACATACCGTTGTAATCGGGCGAGTTTCGACTTTCAGAAGCAATAGGAATTTTTGGGTTTGGTCAATCCGTTCGCGAGATATGGGAGTTTGAAGCCAAGAAATGGTTGAGAAGGCAAAAAATTTTTCGCAATTCTGCTGCTCCAAACGCTTAACAAGAATGGCCTAGGGAAAAAATACACATACCGATGTAATCGGGCGAGTTTCTCCTTCAGATGCAATTGGAATTTTTGGGTTAGGTCAATCCGTTCGCGAGATATGGGAGTTTGAAACTAAGAAATGGTTGAGAAGACAACAAATTTTTCGCACTTCTGCTGCTCCCAACGCTTAAACAGAATGGCCTAGGGAAAAAATACACATACCGTTGTAATCGGGCGAGTTTCGACTTTCAGAAGCAATAGGAATTTTTGGGTTAAGTCAATCCGTTCGCGAGGTATGGGAGTTTGAAGCCAAGAAATGGTTGAGAAGGCGAAAATTTTTTCGCAATTCTGCTGCTCCAAACGCTTAACAAGAATGGCCTAGGGAAAAAATACACATACCGTTGTAATCGGGCGAGTTTCTACTTTCAGATGCAATTGGAATTTTTGGGTTAGGTCAATCCGTTCGCGAGATATGGGAGTTTGAAGCCAAGAAATGGTTGAGAAGGCAAAAAATTTTTCGCAATTCTGCTGCTCCAAACGCTTAACCAGAATGGCCTAGGGAAAAAATACACAAACCGCTATAATCGGGCGAGTTTCTACTTTCAGATGCAACAGGAATTTTCGGTTTAGGTCAATCCGTTCGCGAGATATGGGAGTTTGAAGCCAAGGAATGGTTGAGAAGGCAAAAAATTTTTCGCAATTCTGCTGCTCCAAACGCTTAACCAGAATGGCCTAGGGAAAAAATACACATACCTCTGTAATCGGGCGAGTTTCTACTTTCAGATGCAACAGGAATTTTTGGTTTAGGTCAATCCGTTCGCGAGATATGGGAGTTTGAAGCTAAGAAATGGTTGAGAAGGCAAAAAATTTTTCGCAATTCTGCTGCTCCAAACGCTTAACAAGAATGGCCTAGGAAAAAATACACATACCGTTGTAATCGGGCGAGTTTCTACTTTCAGTTGCAACACGAATTTTTGGGTTAGGTCAATCCGTTCGCGAGATATGGGAGTTTGAAGCTAAGAAATGGTTGAGAAGGCAAAAAATTTTTCGCAATTCTGCTGCTCCAAACGCTTATCCAGAATGGCCTAGGGAAAAAATACACATACCGTTGTAATCGGGTGAGTTTCTACTTTCAGATGCAATTGGAATTTTTGGGTTAGGTCAATCCGTTCGCGAGATATGGGAGTTTGAAGCCAAGAAATGGTTGAGAAGGCAAAAAATTTTTCGCAATTCTGCTGCTCCAAACGCTTAACCGGAATGGCCTAGGGAAAAAATACACATTCGGTTGTAATCGGGCGAGTTTCTACTTTCAGACGCTACAGGAATTTTTGGGTTAGATCAATCCGTTCGCGAGATATGGGAGTTTGAATCTAAGAAATGGTTGAGAAGACAACAAATTTTTCGCAATTCTGCTGCTCCAAACGCTTAACCAGAATGGCCTAGGGAAAAAATACACATACCGTTGTAATCGGGCGAATTTCGACTTTCAGAATCAATAAGAATTTTTGGGTTAGGTCATACCGTTCGCGAGATATGGGAGTTTGAAGCCAAGAAATGGTTGAGAAGGCAAAAAATTTTTCGCAATTCTGCTGCTCCAAACGCTTAACCGGAATGGCCTAGGGAAAAAATACACATACCGTTGTAATCGGGCGAGTTTCGACTTTCAGAAGCAATAGGAATTTTTGGGTTAGGTCAATCCGTTCGCGAGGTGTGGGAGTTTGAAGCCAAGAAATGGTTGAGAAGGCGAAAAATTTTTCGCAATTCTGCTGCTCCAAACGCTTAACAAGAATGGCCTAGGGAAAAAATACACATACCGTTGTAATCGGGCGAGTTTCTACTTTCAGATGCAATTGGAATTTTTGGGTTAGGTCAATCCGTTCGCGAGATATGGGAGTTTGAAGCCAAGGAATGGTTGAGAAGACAACAACTTTTTCGCAATTCTGCTGCTCCAAACGCTTAACCAGAATGGCCTAGGGAAAAAATACACATACCGCTGTAATCGGGCGAGTTTCTACTTTCAGATGCAACAGGAATTTTTGGATTAGGTCAATCCGTTCGCGAGATATGGGAGTTTGAAGCTAAGAAATGGTTGAGAAGACAACAACTTTTTCGCACTTCTGCTGCTCCAAACGCTTAACCAGAATGGCCTAGGGAAAAAATACACATACCGTTGTAATCGGGCGAGTTTCTACTTTCAGATGCAATTGGAATTTTTGGGTTAGGTCAATCCGTTCGCGAGATATGGGAGTTTGAAGCTAAGAAATGGTTGAGAAGACAACAAATTTTTCGCAATTCTGCTGCTCCAAACGCTTAACCAGAATGGCCTAGGGAAAAAATACACATACCGTTGTAATCGGGCGAGTTTCGACTTTCAGAAGCAATAGGAATTTTTGGGTGTGGTCAATCCGTTCGCGAGATATGGGAGTTTGAAGCCAAGAAATGGTTGAGAAGGCAAAAAATTTTTCGCAATTCTGCTGCTCCAAACGCTTAACAAGAATGGCCTAGGGAAAAAATACACATACCGATGTAATCGGGCGAGTTTCTACTCTCAGATGCAATTGGAATTTTTGGGTTAGGTCAATCCGTTCGCGAGATATGGGAGTTTGAAACTAAGAAATGGTTGAGAAGACAACAAATTTTTCGCACTTCTGCTGCTCCCAACGCTTAAACAGAATGGCCTAGGGAAAAAATACACATACCGTTGTAATCGGGCGAGTTTCGACTTTCAGAAGCAATAGGAATTTTTGGGTTAAGTCAATCCGTTCGCGAGGTATGGGAGTTTGAAGCCAAGAAATGGTTGAGAAGGCGAAAATTTTTTCGCAATTCTGCTGCTCCAAACGCTTAACAAGAATGGCCTAGGGAAAAAATACACATACCGTTGTAATCGGGCGAGTTTCTACTTTCAGATGCAATTGGAATTTTTGGGTTAGGTCAATCCGTTCGCGAGATATGGGAGTTTGAAGCCAAGAAATGGTTGAGAAGGCAAAAAATTTTTCGCAATTCTGCTGCTCCAAACGCTTAACCAGAATGGCCTAGGGAAAAAATACACAAACCGCTATAATCGGGCGAGTTTCTACTTTCAGATGCAACAGGAATTTTCGGTTTAGGTCAATCCGTTCGCGAGATATGGGAGTTTGAAGCCAAGGAATGGTTGAGAAGGCAAAAAATTTTTCGCAATTCTGCTGCTCCAAACGCTTAACCAGAATGGCCTAGGGAAAAAATACACATACCTCTGTAATCGGGCGAGTTTCTACTTTCAGATGCAACAGGAATTTTTGGTTTAGGTCAATCCGTTCGCGAGATATGGGAGTTTGAAGCTAAGAAATGGTTGAGAAGGCAAAAAATTTTTCGCAATTCTGCTGCTCCAAACGCTTAACAAGAATGGCCTAGGAAAAAATACACATACCGTTGTAATCGGGCGAGTTTCTACTTTCAGTTGCAACACGAATTTTTGGGTTAGGTCAATCCGTTCGCGAGATATGGGAGTTTGAAGCTAAGAAATGGTTGAGAAGGCAAAAAATTTTTCGCAATTCTGCTGCTCCAAACGCTTATCCAGAATGGCCTAGGGAAAAAATACACATACCGTTGTAATCGGGTGAGTTTCTACTTTCAGATGCAATTGGAATTTTTGGGTTAGGTCAATCCGTTCGCGAGATATGGGAGTTTGAAGCCAAGAAATGGTTGAGAAGGCAAAAAATTTTTCGCAATTCTGCTGCTCCAAACGCTTAACCGGAATGGCCTAGGGAAAAAATACACATTCGGTTGTAATCGGGCGAGTTTCTACTTTCAGACGCTACAGGAATTTTTGGGTTAGATCAATCCGTTCGCGAGATATGGGAGTTTGAATCTAAGAAATGGTTGAGAAGACAACAAATTTTTCGCAATTCTGCTGCTCCAAACGCTTAACCAGAATGGCCTAGGGAAAAAATACACATACCGTTGTAATCGGGCGAATTTCGACTTTCAGAATCAATAAGAATTTTTGGGTTAGGTCATACCGTTCGCGAGATATGGGAGTTTGAAGCCAAGAAATGGTTGAGAAGGCAAAAAATTTTTCGCAATTCTGCTGCTCCAAACGCTTAACCGGAATGGCCTAGGGAAAAAATACACATACCGTTGTAATCGGGCGAGTTTCGACTTTCAGAAGCAATAGGAATTTTTGGGTTAGGTCAATCCGTTCGCGAGGTGTGGGAGTTTGAAGCCAAGAAATGGTTGAGAAGGCGAAAAATTTTTCGCAATTCTGCTGCTCCAAACGCTTAACAAGAATGGCCTAGGGAAAAAATACACATACCGTTGTAATCGGGCGAGTTTCTACTTTCAGATGCAATTGGAATTTTTGGGTTAGGTCAATCCGTTCGCGAGATATGGGAGTTGAAGCCAAGGAATGGTTGAGAAGACAACAACTTTTTCGCAATTCTGCTGCTCCAAACGCTTAACCAGAATGGCCTAGGGAAAAAATACACATACCGCTGTAATCGGGCGAGTTTCTACTTTCAGATGCAACAGGAATTTTTGGATTAGGTCAATCCGTTCGCGAGATATGGGAGTTTGAAGCTAAGAAATGGTTGAGAAGACAACAACTTTTTCGCACTTCTGCTGCTCCAAACGCTTAACCAGAATGGCCTAGGGAAAAAATACACATACCGTTGTAATCGGGCGAGTTTCTACTTTCAGATGCAATTGGAATTTTTGGGTTAGGTCAATCCGTTCGCGAGATATGGGAGTTTGAAGCTAAGAAATGGTTGAGAAGACAACAAATTTTTCGCAATTCTGCTGCTCCAAACGCTTAACCAGAATGGCCTAGGGAAAAAATACACATACCGTTGTAATCGGGCGAGTTTCGACTTTCAGAAGCAATAGGAATTTTTGGGTGTGGTCAATCCGTTCGCGAGATATGGGAGTTTGAAGCCAAGAAATGGTTGAGAAGGCAAAAAATTTTTCGCAATTCTGCTGCTCCAAACGCTTAACAAGAATGGCCTAGGGAAAAAATACACATACCGATGTAATCGGGCGAGTTTCTACTCTCAGATGCAATTGGAATTTTTGGGTTAGGTCAATCCGTTCGCGAGATATGGGAGTTTGAAACTAAGAAATGGTTGAGAAGACAACAAATTTTTCGCACTTCTGCTGCTCCAAACGCTTAACCAGAATGGCCTAGGGAAAAAATACACATACCGTTGTAATCGGGCGAGTTTCGACTTTCAGAAGCAATAGGAATTTTTGGGTTAAGTCAATCCGTTCGCGAGGTATGGGAGTTTGAAGCCAAGAAATGGTTGAGAAGGCGAAAATTTTTTCGCAATTCTGCTGCTCCAAACGCTTAACAAGAATGGCCTAGGGAAAAAATACACATACCGTTGTAATCGGGCGAGTTTCTACTTTCAGATGCAATCGGAATTTTTGGGTTAGGTCAATCCGTTCGCGAGATATGGGAGTTTGAAGCCAAGAAATGGTTGAGAAGGCAAAAAATTTTTCGCAATTCTGCTGCTCCAAACGCTTAACCAGAATGGCCTAGGGAAAAAATACACAAACCGCTATAATCGGGCGAGTTTCTACTTTCAGATGCAACAGGAATTTTCGGTTTAGGTCAATCCGTTCGCGAGATATGGGAGTTTGAAGCCAAGGAATGGTTGAGAAGGCAAAAAATTTTTCGCAATTCTGCTGCTCCAAACGCTTAACCAGAATGGCCTAGGGAAAAAATACACATACCTCTGTAATCGGGCGAGTTTCTACTTTCAGATGCAACAGGAATTTTTGGTTTAGGTCAATCCGTTCGCGAGATATGGGAGTTTGAAGCTAAGAAATGGTTGAGAAGACAACAACTTTTTCGCACTTCTGCTGCTCCAAACGCTTAACCAGAATGGCCTAGGGAAAAAATACACATACCGTTGTAATCGGGCGAGTTTCTACTTTCAGATGCAATAGGAATTTTTGGGTTAGGTCAATCCGTTCGCGAGATATGGGAGTTTGAAGCCAAGAAATGGTTGAGAAGACAACAAATTTTTCGCAATTCTGCTGCTCCAAACGCTTAACCAGAATGGCCTAGGGAAAAAATACACATACCGTTGTAATCGGGCGAGTTTCGACTTTCAGAAGCAATAGGAATTTTTGGGTTTGGTCAATCCGTTCGCGAGCTATGGGAGTTTGAAGCCAAGAAATGGTTGAGAAGGCAAAAATTTTTCGCAATTCTGCTGCTCCAAACGCTTAACCAGAATGGCCTAGGGAAAAAATACACATACCGTTGTAATCGGGCGAATTTCGACTTTCAGATGCAATAGGAATTTTTGGGTTAGGTCAATCCGTTCGCGAGATATGGCAGTTTGAAGCCAAGAAATGGTTGAGAAGGCAAAAATTTTTCGCAATTCTGCTGCTCCAAACGCTTAACAAGAATGGCCTAGGGAAAAAATACACATACCGTTGTAATCGGGCGAGTTTCTACTTTCAGATGCAACAGGAATTTTTGGTTTAGGTCAATCCGTTCGCGAGATATGGGAGTTTGAAGCTAAGAAATGGTTGAGCAGACAACAACTTTTTCACACTTCTGCTGCTCCAAACGCTTAACCAGAGTGGCCTAGGGAAAAAATACACATACCGTTGTAATCGGGCGAGTTTCTACTTTCAGATGCAATTGGAATTTTGGGTTAGGTCAATCCGTTCGCGAGATATGGGAGTTTGAAGCTAAGAAATGGTTGAGAAGACAACAAATTTTTCGCACTTCTGCTGCTCCAAACGCTTAACCAGAATGGCCTAGGGAAAAAATACACATACCGTTGTAATCGGGCGAGTTTCGACTTTCAGAAGCAATAGCAATTTTTGGGTTAGGTCAATCCGTTCGCGAGATATGGGAGTTTGAAGCCAAGAAATGGTTGAGAAGGCAAAAATTTTTTGCAATTCTGCTGCTCCAAACGCTTAACAAGAATGGCCTAGGGAAAAAATACACATACCGTTGTAATCGGGCGAGTTTCTACTTTCAGATGCAATAGGAATTCTTGGGTTAGGTCACTCCGTTCGCGAGATATGGGAGTTTGAAGCCAAGAAATGGTTGAGAAAACAACAAATTTTTCGCAATTCTGCTGCTCCAAACGCTTAACCAGAATGGCCTAGGGAAAAAATACACTTATCGTTGTAATCGGGCGAGTTTCTACTTTCAGATGCAATAGGAATTTTTGGGTTAGGTGAATCCGTTCGCGAGATATGGGAGTTTGAAGCCAAGAAATGGTTGAGAAGGCAAAAAATTTTTCGCAATTCTGCTGCCCCAAACGCTTAACCAGAATGGCCTAGGGAAAAAATACACATACCGCTGTAATCGGGCGAGTTTCTACTTTCAGATGCAACAGGAATTTTTGGTTTAGGTCAATCCGTTCGCGAGATATGGGAGTTTGAAGCTAAGAAATGGTTGAGAAGACAACAACTTTTTTGCACTTCTGCTGCTCCAAACGCTTAACCAGAATGGCCTAGGGAAAAAATACACATACCGTTGTAATCGGGCGAGTTTCTACATTCAGATGCAATTGGTATTTTTGGGTTAGGTCAATCTGTTCGCGAGATATGGGAGTTTGAAGCTAAGAAATGGTTGAGAAGACAACAAATTTTTCGCACTTCTGCTGCTCCAAACGCTTAACCAGAATGGCCTAGGGAAAAAATACGCATACCGTTGTAATCGGGCGAATTTCGACTTTCAGAAGCAATAGGAATTTTTGGGTTAGGTCAATCCGTTCGCGAGATATGGGAGTTTGAAGCCAAGAAATGGTTGAGAAGGCAAAAATTTTTCGCAATTCTGCTGCTCCAAACGCTTAACAAGAATGGCCTAGGGAAAAAATACACATACCGTTGTAATCGGGCGAGTTTCTACTTTCAGATGCAATTGGAATTTTTGGGTTAGGTCAATCCGTTCGCGAGATATGGGAGTTTGAAGCTAAGAAATGTTTGAGAAGGCAAAAAATTTTTCGCAATTCTGCTGCTCCAAACGCTTAACCAGAATGTCCTAGGGAAAAAATACACATACCGTTGTAATCGGGCGAGTTTCTACTTTCAGATGCAACAGGAATTTTTGGGTTAGGTCAATCCGTTCGCGAGATATGGGAGTTTGACGCTAAGAAATGGTTGAGAAGACAACAAATTTTTCGCAATTCTGCTGCTCCAAACGCTTAACCAGAATGGCCTAGGGAAAAAATACACATACCGTTGTAATCGGGCGAGTTTCTACTTTCAGATGCAATAGGAATTTTTGGGTTAGGTCAATCCGTTCGCTAGACATGGGAGTTTGAAGCCAGGAAATGGTTGAGAAGGCAAAAAATTTTTCGCTATTCTGCTGCTCCAAACGCTTAACCAGAATGGCCTAGGGAAAAAATACACATACCGCTGTAATCGGGCGAGTTTCTACTTTCAGATGCAACAGGAATTTTTGGTTTAGGTCAATCCGTTCGCGAGATATGGGAGTTTGAAGCTAAGAAATGGTTGAGAAGACAACAACTTTTTCGCACTTCTGCTGCTCCAAACGCTTAACCAGAATGGCCTAGGGAAAAAATACACATACCGTTGTAATCGGGCGAGTTTCTACTTTCAGATGCAATTGGAATTTTTGGGTTAGGTCAATCCGTTCGCGAGATATGGGAGTTTGAAGCTAAGAAATGGTTGAGAAGACAACAAATTTTTCGCAATTCTACTGCTCCAAACGCTTAACAAGAATGGCCTATGGAAAAAATAAACATACCGTTGTAATCGGGAGAGTTTCCATTTTCAGACGCTACAGGAATTTTTGGGTTAGGTCAATCCGTTCGCGAGATATGGGAGTTTGAAGCCAAGAAATGGTTGAGAAGGCGAAAAATTTTTCGCAATTCTGCTGCTCCAAACGCTTAACAAGAATGGCCTAGGGAAAAAATGCACATACCGTTGTAATCGGGCGAGCTTCGACTTTCAGAAGCAATAGGAATTTTTGGGTTAGGTCAATCCGTTCGCGAGATATGGGAGTTTGAAGCCAAGAAATGGTTGAGAAGGCAAAAAATTTTTCGCAATTCTGCTGCTCCAAACGCTTAACCAGAATGGCCTAGGGAAAAAATACACATACCGTTGTAATCGGGCGAGTTTCTACTTTCAGATGCAATTGGAATTTTTGGGTTAGGTCAATCCGTTCGCGAGATATGGGAGTTTGAAGCTAAGAAATGGTTGAGAAGACAACAAATTTTTCGCAATTCTGCTGCTCCAAACGCTTAACCAAAATGGCCTAGGGAAAAAATACACATACCGTTGTAATCGGGCGAGTTTCGACTTTCAGAAGCAATAGGAATTTTTGGGTTTGGTCAATCCGTTCGCGAGATATGGGAGTTTGAAGCCAAGAAATGGTTGAGAAGGCAAAAATTTTTCGCAATTCTGCTGCTTCAAACGCTTAACAAGAATGGCCTAGGGAAAAAATACACATACCGTTGTAATCGGGCGAGTTTCTACTTTCAGATGCAATTGGAATTTTTGGGTTAGGTCAATCCGTTCGCGAGATATGGGAGTTTGAAGCTAAGAAATGGTTGAGAAGGCAAAAAATTTTTCGCAATTCTGCTGCTCCAAACGCTTAACCAGAATGTCCTAGGGAAAAAATACACATACCGTTGTAATCGGGCGAGTTTCTACTTTCAGATGCAACAGGAATTTTTGGGTTAGGTCAATCCGTTCGCGAGATATGGGAGTTTGACGCTAAGAAATGGTTGAGAAGACAACAAATTTTTCGCAATTCTGCTGCTCCAAACGCTTAACCAGAATGGCCTAGGGAAAAAATACACATACCGTTGTAATCGGGCGAGTTTCTACTTTCAGATGCAATAGGAATTTTTGGGTTTGGTCAATCCGTTCGCGAGACATGGGAGTTTGAAGCCAAGAAATGGTTGAGAAGGCAAAAAATTTTTCGCAATTCTGCTGCTCCAAACGCTTAACCAGAATGGCCTATTGAAAAAATACACATACCGCTGTAATCGGGCGAGTTTCTACTTTCAGATGCAATTGGAATTTTTGGGTTAGGTCAAACCGTTCGCGAGATATGGGAGTTTGAAGCTAAGAAATGGTTGAGAAGACAACAAATTTTTCGCAATTCTACTGCTCCAAACGCTTAACAAGAATGGCCTATGGAAAAAATACACATACCGTTGTAATCGGGCGAGTTTCCATTTTCAGACGGTACAGGAATTTTTGGGTTAGGTCAATCCGTTCGCGAGATATGGGAGTTTGAAGGCAAGAAATGGTTGAGAAGGCGAAAAATTTTTCGCAATTCTGCTGCTCCAAACGCTTAACAAGAATGGCCTAGGGAAAAAATACACATACCGTTGTAATAGGGCGAGCTTCGACTTTCAGAAGCAATAGGAATTTTTGGGTTAGGTCAATCCGTTCGCGAGATATGGGAGTTTGAAGCTAAGAAATGTTTGAGAAGGCAAAAAATTTTTCGCAATTCTGCTGCTCCAAGCGCTTAACCAGAATATCCTAGGGAAAAAATACACATACCGTTGTAATCGGGCGAGTTTCTACTTTCAGATGCAACAGGAATTTTTGGGTTAGGTCAATCCGTTCGCGAGATATGGGAGTTTGACGCTAAGAAATGGTTGAGAAGACAACAAATTATTCGCAATTCTGCTGCTCCAAACGCTTAACCAGAATGGCCTAGGGAAAAAATACACATACCGTTGTAATCGGGCGAGTTTCTACTTTCAGATGCAATAGGAATTTTTGGGTTAGGTCAATCCGTTCGCGAGACATGGGAGTTAGAAGCCAAGAAATGGTTGAGAAGGCAAAAAATTTTTCGCAATTCTGCTGCTCCAAACGCTTAACCAGAATGGCCTAGGGAAAACATACACATACCGCTGTAATCGGGCGAGTTTCTACTTTCAGATGCAACAGGAATTTTTGGTTTAGGTCAATCCGTTCGCGAGATATGGGAGTTTGAAGCTAAGAAATGGTTGAGAAGACAACAACTTTTTCGCACTTCTGCTGCTCCAAACGCTTAACCAGAATGGCCTAGGGAAAAAATACACATACCGTTGTAATCGGGCGAGTTTCTACTTTCAAATGCAATCGGAATTTTTGGGTTAGGTCAATCCGTTCGCGAGATATGGGAGTTTGAAGCTAAGAAATGGTTGAGAAGACAACAAATTTTTCGCAATTCTACTGCTCCAAACGCTTAACAAGAATGGCCTATGGAAAAAATACACATACCGTTGTAATCGGGAGAGTTTCCATTTTCAGACGCTACAGGAATTTTTGGGTTAGGTCAATCCGTGCGCGAGATATGGGAGTTTGAAGCCAAGAAATGGTTGAGAAGGCGAAAAATTTTTCGCAATTCTGCTGCTCCAAACGCTTAACAAGATTGGCCTAGGGAAAAAATGCACATACCGTTGTAATCGGGCGAGCTTCGACTTTCAGAAGCAATAGGAATTTTTGGGTTAGGTCAATCCGTTCGCGAGATATGGGAGTTTGAAGCCAAGAAATGGTTGAGAAGGCAAAAAATTTTTCGCAATTCTGCTGCTCCAAACGCTTAACCAGAATGGCCTAGGGAAAAAATACACATACCGTTGTAATCGGGCGAGTTTCCATTTTCAGACGGTACAGGAATTTTTGGGTTAGGTCAATCCGTTCGCGAGATATGGGAGTTTGAAGGCAAGAAATGGTTGAGAAGGCGAAAAATTTTTCGCAATTCTGCTGCTCCAAACGCTTAACAAGAATGGCCTAGGGAAAAAATACACATACCGTTGTAATAGGGCGAGCTTCGACTTTCAGAAGCAATAGGAATTTTTGGGTTAGGTCAATCCGTTCGCGAGATATGGGAGTTTGAAGCTAAGAAATGTTTGAGAAGGCAAAAAATTTTTCGCAATTCTGCTGCTCCAAGCGCTTAACCAGAATATCCTAGGGAAAAAATACACATACCGTTGTAATCGGGCGAGTTTCTACTTTCAGATGCAACAGGAATTTTTGGGTTAGGTCAATCCGTTCGCGAGATATGGGAGTTTGACGCTAAGAAATGGTTGAGAAGACAACAAATTATTCGCAATTCTGCTGCTCCAAACGCTTAACCAGAATGGCCTAGGGAAAAAATACACATACCGTTGTAATCGGGCGAGTTTCTACTTTCAGATGCAATAGGAATTTTTGGGTTAGGTCAATCCGTTCGCGAGACATGGGAGTTAGAAGCCAAGAAATGGTTGAGAAGGCAAAAATTTTTCGCAATTCTGCTGCTCCAAACGCTTAACCAGAATGGCCTAGGGAAAACATACACATACCGCTGTAATCGGGCGAGTTTCTACTTTCAGATGCAACAGGAATTTTTGGTTTAGGTCAATCCGTTCGCGAGATATGGGAGTTTGAAGCTAAGAAATGGTTGAGAAGACAACAACTTTTTCGCACTTCTGCTGCTCCAAACGCTTAACCAGAATGGCCTAGGGAAAAAATACACATACCGTTGTAATCGGGCGAGTTTCTACTTTCAAATGCAATCGGAATTTTTGGGTTAGGTCAATCCGTTCGCGAGATATGGGAGTTTGAAGCTAAGAAATGGTTGAGAAGACAACAAATTTTTCGCAATTCTACTGCTCCAAACGCTTAACAAGAATGGCCTATGGAAAAAATACACATACCGTTGTAATCGGGAGAGTTTCCATTTTCAGACGCTACAGGAATTTTTGGGTTAGGTCAATCCGTGCGCGAGATATGGGAGTTTGAAGCCAAGAAATGGTTGAGAAGGCGAAAAATTTTTCGCAATTCTGCTGCTCCAAACGCTTAACAAGATTGGCCTAGGGAAAAAATGCACATACCGTTGTAATCGGGCGAGCTTCGACTTTCAGAAGCAATAGGAATTTTTGGGTTAGGTCAATCCGTTCGCGAGATATGGGAGTTTGAAGCCAAGAAATGGTTGAGAAGGCAAAAAATTTTTCGCAATTCTGCTGCTCCAAACGCTTAACCAGAATGGCCTAGGGAAAAAATACACATACCGTTGTAATCGGGCGAGCTTCGACTTTCAGAAGGAATAGGAATTTTTGGGTTAGGTCAATCCGTTCGCGAGATATGGGAGTTTGAAGCCAAGGAATGGTTGAGAAGGCAAAAAATTTTTCGCAATTCTGCTGCTCCAAACGCTTAACCAGAATGGCCTAGGGAAAAAATACACATACCTTTGTAATCGGGCGAGTTTCTACTTTCAGATGCAATTGGAATTTTTGGGTTAGGTCAATCCGTTCGCGAGATATGGGAGTTTGAAGCTAAGAAATGGTTGAGAAGACAACAAATTTTTCGCAATTCTGCTGCTCCAAACGCTTAACCAGAATGGCCTAGGGAAAAAATACACATACCGTTGTAATCGGGCGAGTTTCGACTTTCAGAAGCAATAGGAATTTTTGGGTTTGGTCAATCCGTTCGCGAGATATGGGAGTTTGAAGCCAAGAAATGGTTGAGAAGGCAAAAATTTTTCGCAATTCTGCTGCTCCAAACGCTTAACCAGAATGGCCTAGGGAAAAAATACACATACCGTTGTAATCGGGCGAGTTTCTACCTTCATATGCAACGGGAATTTTTGGGTTAGGTCAATCCGTTCGCGAGATATGGGAGTTTGAAGCCAAGAAATGGTTGAGAAGGCAAAAATTTTTCGCAATTCTGCTGCTCCAAACGCTTAACAAGAATGGCCTAGGGAAAAAATACACATACCGTTGTATTCGGGCGAGTTTCTACTTTCAGATGCAATTGGAATTTTTGGGTTAGGTCAATCCGTTCGCGAGATATGGGAGTTTGAAGCTAAGAAATGGTTGAGAAGGCAAAAAATTTTTCGCAATTCTGCTGCTCCAAACGCTTAACCAGAATGTCCTAGGGAAAAAATACACATACCGTTGTAATCGGGCGAGTTTCTACTTTCAGATGCAACAGGAATTTTTGGGTTAGGTCAATCCGTTCGCGAGATATGGGAGTTTGACGCTAAGAAATGGTTGAGAAGACAACAAATTTTTCGCAATTCTGCTGCTCCAAACGCTTAACCAGAATGGCCTAGGGAAAAAATACACATACCGTTGTGTCCGGGCGAGTTTCTACTTTCAGATGCAATAGGAATTTTTGGGTTAGGTCAATCCGTTCGCGAGACATGGGAGTTTGAAGCCAAGAAATGGTTGAGAAGGCAAAAAATTTTTCGCAATTCTGCTGCTCCAAACGCTTAACCAGAATGGCCTAGGGAAAAAATACACATACCGCTGTAATCGGGCGAGTTTCTACTTTCAGATGCAACAGGAATTTTTGGTTTAGGTCAATCCGTTCGCGAGATATGGGAGTTTGAAGCTAAGAAATGGTTGAGAAGACAACAACTTTTTCGCACTTCTGCTGCTCCAAACGCTTAACTAGAATGGCCTAGGGAAAAAATACACATACCGTTGTAATCGGGCGAGTTTCTACTTTCAGATGCAATTGGAATTTTTGTGTTAGGTCAATCCGTTCGCGAGATATGGGAGTTTGAAGCTAAGAAATGGTTGAGAAGACAACAAATTTTTCGCAATTCTACTGCTCCAAACGCTTAACAAGAATGGCCTATGGAAAAAATACACATACCGTTGTAATCGGGCGAGTTTCCATTTTCAGGCGGTACAGGAATTTTTGGGTTAGGTCAATCCGTTCGCGAGATATGGGAGTTTGAAGCCAAGAAATGGTTGAGAAGGCGAAAAATTTTTCGCAATTCTGCTGCTCCAAACGCTTAACAAGAATGGCCTAGGGAAAAAATACACATACCGTTGTAATAGGGCGAGCTTCGACTTTCAGAAGCAATAGGAATTTTTGGGTTAGGTCAATCCGTTCGCGAGATATGGGAGTTTTAAGCCAAGAAATGGTTGAGAAGGCAAAAAATTTTTCGCAATTCTGCTGCTCCAAACGCTTAACAAGAATGGCCTAGGGAAAAAATACACATACCGTTGTAATCGGGCGAGTTTCTACTTTCAGATGCAATTGGAATTTTTGGGTTAGGTCAATCTGTTCGCGAGATATGGGAGTTTGAAACCAAGAAATGGTTGAGAAGGCAAAAAATTTTTCGCAATTCTGCTGCTCCAAACGCTTAACCAGAATGGCCTAGGGAAAAAATACACATACCGTTGTAATCGGGCGAGTTTCTACTTTCAGATGCAATTGGAAGTTTTGGGTTAGGTCAATCCGTTCGCGAGATATGGGAGTTTGAAGCTAAGAAATGGTTGAGAAGACAACAAATTTTTCGCAATTCTGCTGCTCCAAACGCTTAACCAGAATGGCCTAGGGAAAAAATACACATACCGTTGTAATCGGGCGAGTTTCGACTTTCAGAAGCAATAGGAATTTTTGGGTTTGGTCAATCCGTTCGCGAGATATGGGAGTTTGAAGCCAAGAAATGGTTGAGAAGGCAAAAATTTTTCGCAATTCTGCCGCTCCAAACGCTTAACCAGAATGGCCTAGGGAAAAAATACACATACCGTTGTAATCGGGCGAATTTCGACTTTCAGAAGCAATAGGAATTTTTGGGTTAGGTCAATCCGTTCGCGAGATATGGGAGTTTGAAGCCAAGAAATGGTTGAGAAGGCAAAAATTTTTCGCAATTCTGCTGCTCCAAACGCTTAACTAGAATGGCCTAGGGAAGAAATACACATACCGTTGTAATCGGGCGAGTTTCTACTTTCAGATGCAATTGGAATTTTTGGGTTAGGTCAATCCGTTCGCGAGATATGGGAGTTTGAAGCTAAGAAATGGTTGAGAAGACAACAAATTTTTCGCAATTCTACTGCTCCAAACGCTTAACAAGAATGGCCTATGGAAAAAATACACATACCGTTGTAATCGGGCGAGTTTCCATTTTCAGGCGGTACAGGAATTTTTGGATTAGGTCAATCCGTTCGCGAGATATGGGAGTTTGAAGCCAAGAAATGGTTGAGAAGGCGAAAAATTTTTCGCAATTCTGCTGCTCCAAACGCTTAACAAGAATGGCCTAGGGAAAAAATACACATACCGTTGTAATCGGGCGAGTTTCTACTTTCAGATGCAATTGGAATTTTTGGGTTAGGTTAATCCGTTCGCGAGATATGGGAGTTTGAAGCTAAGAAATGTTTGAGAAGGTAAAAAATTTTTCGCAATTCTGCTGCTCCAAGCGCTTAACCAGAATGTCCTAGGGAAAAAATACACATACCGTTGTAATCGGGCGAGTTTCTACTTTCAGATGCAACAGGAATTTTTGGGTTAGGTCAATCCGTTCGCGAGATATGGGAGTTTGACGCTAAGAAATGGTTGAGAAGACAACAAATTTTTCGCAATTCTGCTGCTCCAAACGCTTAACCAGAATGGCCTAGGGAAAAAATACACATACCGTTGTGTCCGGGCGAGTTTCTACTTTCAGATGCAATAGGAATTTTTGGGTTAGGTCAATCCGTTCGCGAGACATGGGAGTTTGAAGCCAAGAAATGGTTGAGAAGGCAAAAAATTTTTCGCAATTCTGCTGCTCCAAACGCTTAACCAGAATGGCCTAGGGAAAAAATACACATACCGCTGTAATCGGGCGAGTTTCTACTTTCAGATGCAACAGGAATTTTTGGTTTAGGTCAATCCGTTCGCGAGATATGGGAGTTTGAAGCTAAGAAATGGTTGAGAAGACAACAACTTTTTCGCACTTCTGCTGCTCCAAACGCTTAACTAGAATGGCCTAGGGAAAAAATACACATACCGTTGTAATCGGGCGAGTTTCTACTTT
Organism: Ptiloglossa arizonensis; assembly: GCF_051014685.1. Taxonomy (NCBI): domain Eukaryota; kingdom Metazoa; phylum Arthropoda; class Insecta; order Hymenoptera; family Colletidae; genus Ptiloglossa; species Ptiloglossa arizonensis. Next base: position 108,521 of record NW_027479111.1, read on the forward strand.
CAGATGCAATTGGAATTTTTGTGTTAGGTCAATCCGTTCGCGAGATATGGGAGTTTGAAGCTAAGAAATGGTTGAGAAGACAACAAATTTTTCGCAATTCTACTGCTCCAAACGCTTAACAAGAATGGCCTATGGAAAAAATACACATACCGTTGTAATCGGGCGAGTTTCCATTTTCAGGCGGTACAGGAATTTTTGGGTTAGGTCAATCCGTTCGCGAGATATGGGAGTTTGAAGCCAAGAAATGGTTGAGAAGGCGAAAAATTTTTCGCAATTCTGCTGCTCCAAACGCTTAACAAGAATGGCCTAGGGAAAAAATACACATACCGTTGTAATAGGGCGAGCTTCGACTTTCAGAAGCAATAGGAATTTTTGGGTTAGGTCAATCCGTTCGCGAGATATGGGAGTTTTAAGCCAAGAAATGGTTGAGAAGGCAAAAAATTTTTCGCAATTCTGCTGCTCCAAACGCTTAACAAGAATGGCCTAGGGAAAAAATACACATACCGTTGTAATCGGGCGAGTTTCTACTTTCAGATGCAATTGGAATTTTTGGGTTAGGTCAATCTGTTCGCGAGATATGGGAGTTTGAAACCAAGAAATGGTTGAGAAGGCAAAAAATTTTTCGCAATTCTGCTGCTCCAAACGCTTAACCAGAATGGCCTAGGGAAAAAATACACATACCGTTGTAATCGGGCGAGTTTCTACTTTCAGATGCAATTGGAAGTTTTGGGTTAGGTCAATCCGTTCGCGAGATATGGGAGTTTGAAGCTAAGAAATGGTTGAGAAGACAACAAATTTTTCGCAATTCTGCTGCTCCAAACGCTTAACCAGAATGGCCTAGGGAAAAAATACACATACCGTTGTAATCGGGCGAGTTTCGACTTTCAGAAGCAATAGGAATTTTTGGGTTTGGTCAATCCGTTCGCGAGATATGGGAGTTTGAAGCCAAGAAATGGTTGAGAAGGCAAAAATTTTTCGCAATTCTGCCGCTCCAAACGCTTAACCAGAATGGCCTAGGGAAAAAATACACATACCGTTGTAATCGGGCGAATTTCGACTTTCAGAAGCAATAGGAATTTTTGGGTTAGGTCAATCCGTTCGCGAGATATGGGAGTTTGAAGCCAAGAAATGGTTGAGAAGGCAAAAATTTTTCGCAATTCTGCTGCTCCAAACGCTTAACTAGAATGGCCTAGGGAAGAAATACACATACCGTTGTAATCGGGCGAGTTTCTACTTTCAGATGCAATTGGAATTTTTGGGTTAGGTCAATCCGTTCGCGAGATATGGGAGTTTGAAGCTAAGAAATGGTTGAGAAGACAACAAATTTTTCGCAATTCTACTGCTCCAAACGCTTAACAAGAATGGCCTATGGAAAAAATACACATACCGTTGTAATCGGGCGAGTTTCCATTTTCAGGCGGTACAGGAATTTTTGGGTTAGGTCAATCCGTTCGCGAGATATGGGAGTTTGAAGCCAAGAAATGGTTGAGAAGGCGAAAAATTTTTCGCAATTCTGCTGCTCCAAACGCTTAACAAGAATGGCCTAGGGAAAAAATACACATACCGTTGTAATCGGGCGAGTTTCTACTTTCAGATGCAATTGGAATTTTTGGGTTAGGTCAATCCGTTCGCGAGATATGGGAGTTTGAAGCTAAGAAATCTTTGAGAAGGTAAAAAATTTTTCGCAATTCTGCTGCTCCAAGCGCTTAACCAGAATGTCCTAGGGAAAAAATACACATACCGTTGTAATCGGGCGAGTTTCTACTTTTAGATGCAACAGGAATTTTTGGGTTAGGTCAATCCGTTCGCGAGATATGGGAGTTTGACGCTAAGAAATGGTTGAGAAGACAACAAATTATTCGCAATTCTGCTGCTCCAAACGCTTAACCAGAATGGCCTAGGGAAAAAATACACATACCGTTGTAATCGGGCAAGTTTCTACTTTCAGATGCAATAGGAATTTTTGGGTTAGGTCAATCCGTTCGCGAGACATGGGAGTTTGAAGCCAAGAAATGGTTGAGAAGGCAAAAAATTTTTCGCAATTCTGCTGCTCCAAACGCTTAACCAGAATGGCCTAGGGAAAAAATACGCATACCGCTGTAATCGGGCGAGTTTCTACTTTCAGATGCAACAGGAATTTTTGGTTTAGGTCAATCCGCTCGCGAGATATGGGAGTTTGAAGCTAAGAAATGGTTGAGAAGACAACAACTTTTTCGCACTTCTGCTGCTCCAAACGCTTAACCAGAATGGCCTAGGGAAAAAATACACATACGGTTGTAATCGGGCGAGTTTCCATTTTCAGACGCTACAGGAATTTTTGGGTTAGGTCAATCCGTTCGCGAGATATAGGAGTTTGAAGCCAAGAAATGGTTGAGAAGGCGAAAAATTTTTCGCAATTCTGCTGCTCCAAACGCTTAACAAGAATAGCCTAGGGAAAAAATACACATACCGTTGTAATAGGGCGAGCTTCGACTTTCAGAAGCAATAGGAATTTTTGGGTTAGGTCAATCCGTTCGCGAGATATGGGAGTTTGAAGCCAAGAAATGGTTGAGAAGGCAAAAAATTTTTCGCAATTCTGCTGCTCCAAACGCTTAACCAGAATGGCCTAGGGAAAAAATACACATACCGTTGTAATCGGGCGAGTTTCTACTTTCAGATGCAATTGGAATTTTTGGGTTAGGTCAATCCGTTCGCGAGATATGGGAGTTTGAAGCTAAGAAATGGTTGAGAAGACAACAAATTTTTCGCAATTCTGCTGCTCCAAACGCTTAACCAGATTGGCCTAGGGAAAAAATACAAATACCGTTGTAATCGGGCGAGTTTCGACTTTCAGAAGCAATAGGAATTTTTGGGTTAGGTCAATCCGTTCGCGAGATATGGCAGTTTGAAGCCAAGAAATGGTTGAGAAGGCAAAAATTTTTCGCAATTCTGCTGCTCCAAACGCTTAACAAGAATGGCCTAGGGAAAAAATACACATACCGTTGTATTCGGGCGAGTTTCTACTTTCAGATGCAATTGGAATTTTTGGGTTAGGTCAATCCGTTCGCGAGATATGGGAGTTTGAAGCTAAGAAATGGTTGAGAAGGCAAAAAATTTTTCGCAATTCTGCTGCTCCAAACGCTTAACCAGAATGTCCTAGGGAAAAAATACACATACCGTTGTAATCGGGCGAGTTTCTACTTTCAGATGCAACAGGAATTTTTGGGTTAGGTCAATCCGTTCGCGAGATATGGGAGTTTGACGCTAAGAAATGGTTGAGAAGACAACAAATTTTTCGCAATTCTGCTGCTCCAAACGCTTAACCAGAATGGCCTAGGGAAAAAATACACATACCGTTGTGTCCGGGCGAGTTTCTACTTTCAGATGCAATAGGAATTTTTGGGTTAGGTCAATCCGTTCGCGAGACATGGGAGTTTGAAGCCAAGAAATGGTTGAGAAGGCAAAAAATTTTTCGCAATTCTGCTGCTCCAAACGCTTAACCAGAATGGCCTAGGGAAGAAATACACATACCGCTGTAATCGGGCGAGTTTCTACTTTCAGATGCAACAGGAATTTTTGGTTTAGGTCAATCCGTTCGCGAGATATGGGAGTTTGAAGCTAAGAAATGGTTGAGAAGACAACAACTTTTTCGCACTTCTGCTGCTCCAAACGCTTAACTAGAATGGCCTAGGGAAAAAATACACATACCGTTGTAATCGGGCGAGTTTCTACTTTCAGATGCAATTGGAATTTTTGTGTTAGGTCAATCCGTTCGCGAGATATGGGAGTTTGAAGCTAAGAAATGGTTGAGAAGACAACAAATTTTTCGCAATTCTACTGCTCCAAACGCTTAACAAGAATGGCCTATGGAAAAAATACACATACCGTTGTAATCGGGCGAGTTTCCATTTTCAGGCGGTACAGGAATTTTTGGGTTAGGTCAATCCGTTCGCGAGATATGGGAGTTTGAAGCCAAGAAATGGTTGAGAAGGCGAAAAATTTTTCGCAATTCTGCTGCTCCAAACGCTTAACAAGAATGGCCTAGGGAAAAAATACACATACCGTTGTAATAGGGCGAGCTTCGACTTTCAGAAGCAATAGGAATTTTTGGGTTAGGTCAATCCGTTCGCGAGATATGGGAGTTTTAAGCCAAGAAATGGTTGAGAAGGCAAAAAATTTTTCGCAATTCTGCTGCTCCAAACGCTTAACAAGAATGGCCTAGGGAAAAAATACACATACCGTTGTAATCGGGCGAGTTTCTACTTTCAGATGCAATTGGAATTTTTGGGTTAGGTCAATCCGTTCGCGAGATATGGGAGTTTGAAACCAAGAAATGGTTGAGAAGGCAAAAAATTTTTCGCAATTCTGCTGCTCCAAACGCTTAACCAGAATGGCCTAGGGAAAAAATACACATACCGTTGTAATCGGGCGAGTTTCTACTTTCAGATGCAATTGGAAGTTTTGGGTTAGGTCAATCCGTTCGCGAGATATGGGAGTTTGAAGCTAAGAAATGGTTGAGAAGACAACAAATTTTTCGCAATTCTGCTGCTCAAAACGCTTAACCAGAATGGCCTAGGGAAAAAATACACATACCGTTGTAATCGGGCGAGTTTCGACTTTCAGAAGCAATAGGAATTTTTGGGTTTGGTCAATCCGTTCGCGAGATATGGGAGTTTGAAGCCAAGAAATGGTTGAGAAGGCAAAAATTTTTCGCAATTCTGCCGCTCCAAACGCTTAACCAGAATGGCCTAGGGAAAAAATACACATACCGTTGTAATCGGGCGAATTTCGACTTTCAGAAGCAATAGGAATTTTTGGGTTAGGTCAATCCGTTCGCGAGATATGGGAGTTTGAAGCCAAGAAATGGTTGAGAAGGCAAAAATTTTTCGCAATTCTGCTGCTCCAAACGCTTAACTAGAATGGCCTAGGGAAGAAATACACATACCGTTGTAATCGGGCGAGTTTCTACTTTCAGATGCAATTGGAATTTTTGGGTTAGGTCAATCCGTTCGCGAGATATGGGAGTTTGAAGCTAAGAAATGGTTGAGAAGACAACAAATTTTTCGCAATTCTACTGCTCCAAACGCTTAACAAGAATGGCCTATGGAAAAAATACACATACCGTTGTAATCGGGCGAGTTTCCATTTTCAGGCGGTACAGGAATTTTTGGGTTAGGTCAATCCGTTCGCGAGATATGGGAGTTTGAAGCCAAGAAATGGTTGAGAAGGCGAAAAATTTTTCGCAATTCTGCTGCTCCAAACGCTTAACAAGAATGGCCTAGGGAAAAAATACACATACCGTTGTAATCGGGCGAGTTTCTACTTTCAGATGCAATTGGAATTTTTGGGTTAGGTCAATCCGTTCGCGAGATATGGGAGTTTGAAGCTAAGAAATGTTTGAGAAGGCAAAAAATTTTTCGCAATTCTGCTGCTCCAAGCGCTTAACCAGAATGTCCTAGGGAAAAAATACACATACCGTTGTAATCGGGCGAGTTTCTACTTTTAGATGCAACAGGAATTTTTGGGTTAGGTCAATCCGTTCGCGAGATATGGGAGTTTGACGCTAAGAAATGGTTGAGAAGACAACAAATTATTCGCAATTCTGCTGCTCCAAACGCTTAACCAGAATGGCCTAGGGAAAAAATACACATACCGTTGTAATCGGGCAAGTTTCTACTTTCAGATGCAATAGGAATTTTTGGGTTAGGTCAATCCGTTCGCGAGACATGGGAGTTTGAAGCCAAGAAATGGTTGAGAAGGCAAAAAATTTTTCGCAATTCTGCTGCTCCAAACGCTTAACCAGAATGGCCTAGGGAAAAAATACGCATACCGCTGTAATCGGGCGAGTTTCTACTTTCAGATGCAACAGGAATTTTTGGTTTAGGTCAATCCGCTCGCGAGATATGGGAGTTTGAAGCTAAGAAATGGTTGAGAAGACAACAACTTTTTCGCACTTCTGCTGCTCCAAACGCTTAACCAGAATGGCCTAGGGAAAAAATACACATACGGTTGTAATCGGGCGAGTTTCCATTTTCAGACGCTACAGGAATTTTTGGGTTAGGTCAATCCGTTCGCGAGATATAGGAGTTTGAAGCCAAGAAATGTTTGAGAAGGCGAAAAATTTTTCGCAATTCTGCTGCTCCAAACGCTTAACAAGAATAGCCTAGGGAAAAAATACACATACCGTTGTAATAGGGCGAGCTTCGACTTTCAGAAGCAATAGGAATTTTTGGGTTAGGTCAATCCGTTCGCGAGATATGGGAGTTTGAAGCCAAGAAATGGTTGAGAAGGCAAAAAATTTTTCGCAATTCTGCTGCTCCAAACGCTTAACCAGAATGGCCTAGGGAAAAAATACACATACCGTTGTAATCGGGCGAGTTTCTACTTTCAGATGCAATTGGAATTTTTGGGTTAGGTCAATCCGTTCGCGAGATATGGGAGTTTGAAGCTAAGAAATGGTTGAGAAGACAACAAATTTTTCGCAATTCTGCTGCTCCAAACGCTTAACCAGATTGGCCTAGGGAAAAAATACAAATACCGTTGTAATCGGGCGAGTTTCGACTTTCAGAAGCAATAGGAATTTTTGGGTTAGGTCAATCCGTTCGCGAGATATGGCAGTTTGAAGCCAAGAAATGGTTGAGAAGGCAAAAATTTTTCGCAATTCTGCTGCTCCAAACGCTTAACAAGAATGGCCTAGGGAAAAAATACACATACCCTTGTAATCGGGCGAGTTTCTACCTTCATATGCAACTGGAATTTTTGGGTTAGGTCAATCCGTTCGCGAGATATGGGAGTTTGAAGCCAAGAAATGGTTGAGAAGGCAAAAATTTTTCGCAATTCTGCTGCTCCAAACGCTTAACAAGAATGGCCTAGGGAAAAAATACACATACCGTTGTAATCGGGCGAGTTTCTACTTTCAGATGCAATTGGAATTTTTGGGTTAGGTCAATCCGTTCGCGAGATATGGGAGTTTGAAGCCAAGAAATGGTTGAGAAGGCAAAAAATTTTTCGCAATTCTGCTTCTCCAAACGCTTTACCAGAATGTCCTAGGGAAAAAGTACACATACCGTTGTAATCGGGCGAGTTTCTACTTTCAGGTGCAATAGGAATTTTTGGGTTAGGTCAATCCGTTCGCGAGATATGGGAGTTTGGAGCCAAGAAATGGTTGAGAAGGCCAAAAATTTTTCGCAATTCTGCTGCTCCAAACGCTTAACCAGAATGGCCTAGGGAAAAAATACACATACCGCTGTAATCGGGCGAGTTTCTACTTTCAGATGCAACAGGAATTTTTGGTTTAGGTCAATCCGTTCGGGAGATATGGGAGTTTGAAGCTAAGAAATGGTTGAGAAGACAACAACTACTTCGCACTTCTGCTGCTCCAAACGCTTAACCAGAATGGCCTAGGGAGAAAATACACATACCGTTGTAATCGGGCGAGTTTCGACTTTCAGAAGCAATAGGAATTTTTGGGTTAGGTCAATCCGTTCGCGAGACATGGGAGTTTGAAGCCAAGAAATGGTTGAGAAGGCAAAAAATTTTTCGCAATTCTGCTGCTCCAAACGCTACCAGAATGCCCTAGGGAAAAAATACACATACCGCTGTAATCGGGCGAGTTTCTACTTTCAGATGCAACAGGAATTTTTGGTTTAGATCAATCCGTTCGGGAGATATGGGAGTTTGAAGCTAAGAAATGGTTGAGAAGACAACAACTTTTTCGCACTTCTGCAGCTCCAAACGCTTAACCAGAATGGCCTAGGGAGAAAATACACATACCGTTGTAATCGGGCGAGTTTCGACTTTCAGAAGCAATAGGAATTTTTGGGTTAGGTCAATCCGTTCGCGAGACATGGGAGTTTGAAGCTAAGAAATGGTTGAGAAGACAACAAATTTTTCGCAATTCTGCTGCTCCAAACGCTTAACAAGAATGGCCTATAGAAAAAATACACATACCGTTGTAATCGGGCGAGTTTCCATTTTCAGACGCTACAGGAATTTTTGGGTTAGGTCAATCCGTTCGCGAGATATGGGAGTTTGAAGCTAAGAAATGGTTGAGAAGACAACAACTTTTTCGCACTTCTGCTGCTCCAAACGCTTAACCAGAATGGCCTAGGAAAAAAATACACATACCGTTGTAATCGGGCGAGTTTCGACTTTCAGAAGCAATAGGAATCTTTGGGTTAGGTCAATCCGTTCGCGAGATATGGGAGTTTGAAGCAAAGTAATGGTTGAGAAGGCAAAAAATTTTTCGCAATTCTGCTGCTCCAAACGCTTAACAAGAATGGCCTAGGGAAAAAATACACATACCGTTGTAATCGGGCGAGTTTCTACTTTCAGATGCAATTGGAATTTTTGGATTAGGTCAATCCGTTCGCGAGATATGGGAGTTTGAAGCTAAGAAATGGTTGAGAAGACAACAAATTTTTCGCAATTCTGCTGCTCCAAACGCTTAACCAGAATGGCCTAGGGAAAAATTACACATACCGTTGTAATCGGGCGAGTTTCGACTTTCAGAAGCAATAGGAATTTTTGGGTTTGGTCAATCCGTTCGCGAGATATGGGAGTTTGAAGCCAAGAAATGGTTGAGAAGGCAAAAATTTTTCGCAATTCTGCTGCTCCAAACGCTTAACCAGAATGGCCTAGGGAAAAAATACACATACCGTTGTAATCGGGCGAGTTTCGACTTTCAGAAGCAATAGGAATTTTTGGGTTTGGTCAATCCGTTCGGGAGATATGGGAGTTTGAAGCCAAGAAATGGTTGAGAAGGCAAAAATTTTTCGCAATTCTGCCGCTCCAAACGCTTAACCAGAATGGCCTAGGGAAAAAATGCACATACCGTTGTAATCGGGCGAATTTCGACTTTCAGAAGCAATAGGAATTTTTGGGTTAGGTCAATCCGTTCGCGAGATATGGCAGTTTGAAGCCAAGAAATGGTTGAGAAGGCAAAAATTTTTCGCAAATCTGCTGCTCCAAACGCTTAACTAGAATGGCCTAGGGAAAAAATACACATACCGTTGTAATCGGGCGAGTTTCTACTTTCAGATGCAATTGGAGTTTTTGGGTTAGGTCAATCCGTTCGCGAGATATGGGAGTTTGAAGCTAAGAAATGGTTGAGAAGACAACAAATTTTTCGCAATTCTACTGCTCCAAACGCTTAACAAGAATGGCCTATGGAAAAAATACACATACCGTTGTAATCGGGCGAGTTTCCATTTTCAGACGCTACAGGAATTTTTGGGTTAGGTCAATCCGTTCGCGAGATATGGCAGTTTGAAGCCAAGAAATGGTTGAGAAGGCAAAAATTTTTCGCAATTCTGCTGCTCCAAACGCTTAACAAGAATGGCCTAGGGAAAAAATACACATACCGTTGTAATCGGGCGAGTTTCTACCTTCATATGCAACGGGAATTTTTGGGTTAGGTCAATCCGTTCGCGAGATATGGGAGTTTGAAGCCAAGAAATGGTTGAGAAGGCAAAAATTTTTCGCAATTCTGCTGCTCCAAACGCTTAACAAGAATGGCCTAGGGAAAAAATACACATACCGTTGTAATCGGGCGAGTTTCTACTTTCAGATGCAATTGGAATTTTTGGGTTAGGTCAATCCGTTCGCGAGATATGGGAGTTTGAAGCCAAGAAATGGTTGAGAAGGCAAAAAATTTTTCGCAATTCTGCTTCTCCAAACGCTTTACCAGAATGGCCTAGGGAAAAAATACACATACCGTTGTAATCGGGCGAGTTTCTACTTTCAGATGCAATAGGAATTTTTCTGTTAGGTCAATCCGTTCGGGAGATATGGTAGTTTGAAGCTAAGAAATGGTTGAGACGACAACAAATTTTTCGCACTTCTGCTGCTCCAAACGCTTAACCAGAATGGCCTAGGGAAAAAATACACATACCGCTGTAATCGGGCGAGTTTCTACTTTCAGATGCAACAGGAATTTTTGGTTTAGGTCAATCCGTTCGGGAGATATGGGAGTTTGAAGCTAAGAAATGGTTGAGAAGACAACAACTACTTCGCACTTCTGCTGCTCCAAACGCTTAACCAGAATGGCCTAGGGAGAAAATACACATACCGTTGTAATCGGGCGAGTTTCGACTTTCAGAAGCAATAGGAATTTTTGGGTTAGGTCAATCCGTTCGCGAGACATGGGAGTTTGAAGCCAAGAAATGGTTGAGAAGGCAAAAAATTTTTCGCAATTCTGCTGCTCCAAACGCTACCAGAATGCCCTAGGGAAAAAATACACATACCGCTGTAATCGGGCGAGATTCTACTTTCAGATGCAACAGGAATTTTTGGGTTAGGTCAATCCGTTCGCGAGATATGGGAGTTTGAAGCCAAGAAATGGTTGAGAAGGCAAAAAATTTTTCGCAATTCTGCTGCTCCAAACGCTTAACAGAATTGCCTAGGGAAAAAAATACCCATACCGTTGTAATCGGGCGAGTTTCTACTATCAGATGCAATAGGAATTTTTGGGTTAGGTCAATCCGTTCGCGAGATATGGGAGTTTGAAGCTAAGAAATGGTTGAGAAGGCAAAAAATTTTTCGCAATTCTGCTGCTCCAAACGCTTAACCAGAATGGCCTAGGGAAAAAATACACATACCGCTGTAATCGGGCGAGTTTCTATTTTCAGACGCAACAGGAATTTTTGGATTAGGTCAATCCGTTCGCGAGATATGGGAGTTTGAAGCTAAGAAATGGTTGAGAAGACAAAAAATTTTTCGCAATTCTGCTGCTCCAAACGCTTAACCAGAATGGCCTAGGGAAAAAATACGCATACAGTTGTAATCGGGCGAGTTTCTACTTTCAGGCGCAGCAGGAATTTTTGGGTTTGGTCAATTCGTTCGCGAGATATGGGACTTTGATACTAAGAAATGGTTGAGAAGACAACAAATTTTTCGCAATTCTGCTGATCCAAACGCTTAACCAGAATGGGCTGGGGAAAAAATACACATACCGTTGCAATCGGGCGAGTTTCTACATTCAGACGCTACAGGAATTTTTGGGTTAGGTCAATCCGTTCGCGAGATATGGGAGTTTGAAACTAAGAAATGGTTGAGAAGACAACAAATTTTGCGCAATTCTGCTGCTCCAAACGCTTGACCAGAATGGGCTAGGGAAAAAATACACATACCGTTGTAATCGGGCGAGTTTCTACTTCTAGACGCTACAGGAATTTTTGGGTTAGGTCAATCCGTTCGCGAGATATGGGAGTTTGAAGCCAAGAAATGGTTGAGAAGGCAAAAAATTTTTCGCAATTCTGCTGCTCCAAACGCTTAACAGAATTGCCTAGGGAAAAAAATACCCATACCGTTGTAATCGGGCGAGTTTCTACCTTCATATGCAACTGGAATTTTTGGGTTAGCTCAATCCGTTCGCGAGATATGGGAGTTTGAAGCCAAGAAATGGTTGAGAAGGCAAAAATTTTTCGCAATTCTGCTGCTCCAAACGCTTAACAAGAATGGCCTAGGGAAAAAATACACATACCGTTGTAATCGGGCGAGTTTCTACTTTCAGATGCAATTGGAATTTTTGGGTTAGGTCAATCCGTTCGCGAGATATGGGAGTTTGAAGCCAAGAAATGGTTGAGAAGGCAAAAAATTTTTCGCAATTCTGCTTCTCCAAACGCTTTACCAGAATGTCCTAGGGAAAAAGTACACATACCGTTGTAATCGGGCGAGTTTCTACTTTCAGATGCAATAGGAATTTTTGGGTTAGGTCAATCCGTTCGCGAGATATGGGAGTTTGGAGCCAAGAAATGGTTGAGAAGGCCAAAAATTTTTCGCAATTCTGCTGCTCCAAACGCTTAACCAGAATGGCCTAGGGAAAAAATACACATACCGCTGTAATCGGGCGAGTTTCTACTTTCAGATGCAACAGGAATTTTTGGTTTAGGTCAATCCGTTCGGGAGATATGGGAGTTTGAAGCTAAGAAATGGTTGAGAAGACAACAACTACTTCGCACTTCTGCTGCTCCAAACGCTTAACCAGAATGGCCTAGGGAGAAAATACACATACCGTTGTAATCGGGCGAGTTTCGACTTTCAGAAGCAATAGGAATTTTTGGGTTAGGTCAATCCGTTCGCGAGACATGGGAGTTTGAAGCCAAGAAATGGTTGAGAAGGCAAAAAATTTTTCGCAATTCTGCTGCTCCAAACGCTACCAGAATGCCCTAGGGAAAAAATACACATACCGCTGTAATCGGGCGAGTTTCTACTTTCAGATGCAACAGGAATTTTTGGTTTAGATCAATCCGTTCGGGAGATATGGGAGTTTGAAGCTAAGAAATGGTTGAGAAGACAACAACTTTTTCGCACTTCTGCAGCTCCAAACGCTTAACCAGAATGGCCTAGGGAGAAAATACACATACCGTTGTAATCGGGCGAGTTTCGACTTTCAGAAGCAATAGGAATTTTTGGGTTAGGTCAATCCGTTCGCGAGACATGGGAGTTTGAAGCTAAGAAATGGTTGAGAAGACAACAAATTTTTCGCAATTCTGCTGCTCCAAACGCTTAACAAGAATGGCCTATAGAAAAAATACACATACCGTTGTAATCGGGCGAGTTTCCATTTTCAGACGCTACAGGAATTTTTGGGTTAGGTCAATCCGTTCGCGAGATATGGGAGTTTGAAGCTAAGAAATGGTTGAGAAGACAACAACTTTTTCGCACTTCTGCTGCTCCAAACGCTTAACCAGAATGGCCTAGGAAAAAAATACACATACCGTTGTAATCGGGCGAGTTTCGACTTTCAGAAGCAATAGGAATCTTTGGGTTAGGTCAATCCGTTCGCGAGATATGGGAGTTTGAAGCAAAGTAATGGTTGAGAAGGCAAAAAATTTTTCGCAATTCTGCTGCTCCAAACGCTTAACAAGAATGGCCTAGGGAAAAAATACACATACCGTTGTAATCGGGCGAGTTTCTACTTTCAGATGCAATTGGAATTTTTGGATTAGGTCAATCCGTTCGCGAGATATGGGAGTTTGAAGCTAAGAAATGGTTGAGAAGACAACAAATTTTTCGCAATTCTGCTGCTCCAAACGCTTAACCAGAATGGCCTAGGGAAAAATTACACATACCGTTGTAATCGGGCGAGTTTCGACTTTCAGAAGCAATAGGAATTTTTGGGTTTGGTCAATCCGTTCGCGAGATATGGGAGTTTGAAGCCAAGAAATGGTTGAGAAGGCAAAAATTTTTCGCAATTCTGCTGCTCCAAACGCTTAACCAGAATGGCCTAGGGAAAAAATACACATACCGTTGTAATCGGGCGAGTTTCGACTTTCAGAAGCAATAGGAATTTTTGGGTTTGGTCAATCCGTTCGGGAGATATGGGAGTTTGAAGCCAAGAAATGGTTGAGAAGGCAAAAATTTTTCGCAATTCTGCCGCTCCAAACGCTTAACCAGAATGGCCTAGGGAAGAAATACACATACCGTTGTAATCGGGCGAATTTCGACTTTCAGAAGCAATAGGAATTTTTGGGTTAGGTCAATCCGTTCGCGAGATATGGCAGTTTGAAGCCAAGAAATGGTTGAGAAGGCAAAAATTTTTCGCAAATCTGCTGCTCCAAACGCTTAACTAGAATGGCCTAGGGAAAAAATACACATACCGTTGTAATCGGGCGAGTTTCTACTTTCAGATGCAATTGGAGTTTTTGGGTTAGGTCAATCCGTTCGCGAGATATGGGAGTTTGAAGCTAAGAAATGGTTGAGAAGACAACAAATTTTTCGCAATTCTACTGCTCCAAACGCTTAACAAGAATGGCCTATGGAAAAAATACACATACCGTTGTAATCGGGCGAGTTTCCATTTTCAGACGCTACAGGAATTTTTGGGTTAGGTCAATCCGTTCGCGAGATATGGGAGTTTGAAGCCAAGAAATGGTTGAGAAGGCGAAAAATTTTTCGCAATTCTGCTGCTCCAACGCTTAACAAGAATAGCCTAGGGAAAAAATACACATACCGTTGTAATAGGGCGAGCTTCGACTTTCAGAAGCAATAGGAATTTTTGGGTTAGGTCAATCCGTTCGCGAGATATGGGAGTTTGAAGCCAAGAAATGGTTGAGAAGGCAAAAAATTTTTCGCAATTCTGCTGCTCCAAACGCTTAACCAGAATGGCCTAGGGAAAAAATACACATACCGTTGTAATCGGGCGAGTTTCTACTTTCAGATGCAATTGGAATTTTTGGGTTAGGTCAATCCGTTCGCGAGATATGGGAGTTTGAAGCTAAGAAATGGTTGAGAAGACAACAAATTTTTCGCAATTCTGCTGCTCCAAACGCTTAACCAGATTGGCCTAGGGAAAAAATACACATACCGTTGTAATCGGGCGAGTTTCGACTTTCAGAAGCAATAGGAATTTTTGGGTTAGGTCAATCCGTTCGCGAGATATGGCAGTTTGAAGCCAAGAAATGGTTGAGAAGGCAAAAATTTTTCGCAATTCTGCTGCTCCAAACGCTTAACAAGAATGGCCTAGGGAAAAAAATACACATACCGTTGTAATCGGGCGAGTTTCTACCTTCATATGCAACGGGAATTTTTGGGTTAGGTCAATCCGTTCGCGAGATATGGGAGTTTGAAGCCAAGAAATGGTTGAGAAGGCAAAAATTTTTCGCAATTCTGCTGCTCCAAACGCTTAACAAGAATGGCCTAGGGAAAAAATACACATACCGTTGTAATCGGGCGAGTTTCTACTTTCAGATGCAATTGGAATTTTTGGGTTAGGTCAATCCGTTCGCGAGATATGGGAGTTTGAAGCCAAGAAATGGTTGAGAAGGCAAAAATTTTTCGCAATTCTGCTTCTCCAAACGCTTTACCAGAATGGCCTAGGGAAAAAATACACATACCGTTGTAATCGGGCGAGTTTCTACTTTCAGATGCAATAGGAATTTTTCTGTTAGGTCAATCCGTTCGGGAGATATGGTAGTTTGAAGCTAAGAAATGGTTGAGACGACAACAAATTTTTCGCACTTCTGCTGCTCCAAACGCTTAACCAGAATGGCCTAGGGAAAAAATACACATACCGCTGTAATCGGGCGAGTTTCTACTTTCAGATGCAACAGGAATTTTTGGTTTAGGTCAATCCGTTCGGGAGATATGGGAGTTTGAAGCTAAGAAATGGTTGAGAAGACAACAACTACTTCGCACTTCTGCTGCTCCAAACGCTTAACCAGAATGGCCTAGGGAGAAAATACACATACCGTTGTAATCGGGCGAGTTTCGACTTTCAGAAGCAATAGGAATTTTTGGGTTAGGTCAATCCGTTCGCGAGACATGGGAGTTTGAAGCCAAGAAATGGTTGAGAAGGCAAAAAATTTTTCGCAATTCTGCTGCTCCAAACGCTACCAGAATGCCCTAGGAAAAAATACACATACCGCTGTAATCGGGCGAGATTCTACTTTCAGATGCAACAGGAATTTTTGGGTTAGGTCAATCCGTTCGCGAGATATGGGAGTTTGAAGCCAAGAAATGGTTGAGAAGGCAAAAAATTTTTCGCAATTCTGCTGCTCCAAACGCTTAACAGAATTGCCTAGGGAAAAAAATACCCATACCGTTGTAATCGGGCGAGTTTCTACTATCAGATGCAATAGGAATTTTTGGGTTAGGTCAATCCGTTCGCGAGATATGGGAGTTTGAAGCTAAGAAATGGTTGAGAAGGCAAAAAATTTTTCGCAATTCTGCTGCTCCAAACGCTTAACCAGAATGGCCTAGGGAAAAAATACACATACCGCTGTAATCGGGCGAGTTCTATTTCAGACGCAACAGGAATTTTTGGATTAGGTCAATCCGTTCGCGAGATATGGGAGTTTGAAGCTAAGAAATGGTTGAGAAGACAAAAAATTTTTCGCAATTCTGCTGCTCCAAACGCTTAACCAGAATGGCCTAGGGAAAAAATACGCATACAGTTGTAATCGGGCGAGTTTCTACTTTCAGGCGCAGCAGGAATTTTTGGGTTTGGTCAATTCGTTCGCGAGATATGGGACTTTGATACTAAGAAATGGTTGAGAAGACAACAAATTTTTCGCAATTCTGCTGATCCAAACGCTTAACCAGAATGGGCTGGGGAAAAAATACACATACCGTTGCAATCGGGCGAGTTTCTACATTCAGACGCTACAGGAATTTTTGGGTTAGGTCAATCCGTTCGCGAGATATGGGAGTTTGAAACTAAGAAATGGTTGAGAAGACAACAAATTTTGCGCAATTCTGCTGCTCCAAACGCTTGACCAGAATGGGCTAGGGAAAAAATACACATACCGTTGTAATCGGGCGAGTTTCTACTTCTAGACGCTACAGGAATTTTTAGGTTAGGTCAATCCGTTCGCGAGATATGGGAGTTTGAAGCCAAGAAATGGTTGAGAAGGCAAAAAATTTTTCGCAATTCTGCTGCTCCAAACGCTTAACCAGAATGGCCTAGGGAAAAAATACACATACCGTTGTAATCGGGCGAGTTTCTACTTTCAGACGCAACAGGAATTTTTGGGTTAGGTCAATCCGTTCGCGAGATATGGGAGTTTGAATCCAAGAAATGGTTGGGAAGGCAACAAATTTTTCGCACTTCTGCTGCTCCAAACGCATAACCACAATGGCCTAGGGAAGAAATACACATACCGTTGTAATCGGGCGAGTTTCTACTTTCAGAGACAATAGGAATTTTTGGGTTAGGTCAATCCGTTCGCAAGATATGCGAGCTTGAAGCTAAGAAATGGTTGAGAAGACAACAAATTTTTCGCAATTCTGCTGATCCAAACGCTTAACCAGAATGGGCTGGGGAAAAAATACACATACCGTTGCAATCGGGCGAGTTTCTACTTTCAGACGCTACAGGAATTTTTGGGTTATGTCAATCCGTTCGCGAGATATGGGAGTTTGAAGCCAAGAAATGGTTGAGAAGGCAAAAAATTTTTCGCATTTCTGCTGCTCCAAACGCTTAACCAGAATGGCCTAGGGAGAAAATACACATACCGTTGTAATCGGGCGAGTTTCTACTTTCAGATGCAATAGGAATTCTTGGGTTAGGTCAATCCGTCCGCGAGATATGGGAGTTTGAAGCTAAGAAATGGTTGAGAAGACAACAAATTTTTCGCACTTCTGCTGCTCCAAACGCATAACCACAATGGCCTAGGGAAAAAATACACATACCGTTGTAATCGGGCGAGTTTCTACTTTCAGAGGCAATAGGAATTTTTGGGTTAGGTCAATCCGTTCGCGAGATATGCGAGTTTGAAGGTAAGAAATGGTTGAGAAGACAACAAATTTTTCGCAGTTCTGCTGCTCCAAACGCTTAACCAGAATGGCCTAGGGAAAAAATACGCATACAGTTGTAATCAGGCGAGTTTCTACTTTCAGGCGCAGCAGGAATTTTTGGGTTTGGTCAATTCGTTCGCGAGATATGGGACTTTGAAACTAAGAAATGGTTGAGAAGACAACAAATTTTTCGCAATTCTGCTGATCCAAACGCTTAACCAGAATGGGCTGGGGAAAAAATACACATACCGTTGCAATCGGGCGAGTTTCTACTTTCAGACGCTACAGGAATTTTTGGGTTAGGTCAATCCGTTCGCGAGATATGGGACTTTGAATCTAAGAAATGGTTGAGAAGACAACAAATTTTTCGCAATTCTGCTGATCCAAACGCTTAACCAGAATGGGCTGGGGAAAAAATACACATACCGTTGCAATCGGGCGAGTTTCTACATTCAGACGCTACAGGAATTTTTGGGTTAGGTCAATCCGTTCGCGAGATATGGGAGTTTGAAACTAAGAAATGGTTGAGAAGAAAACAAATTTTTCGCAATTCTGCTGCTCCAAACGCTTGACCAGCATGGGCTAGGGAAAAAATACACATACCGTTGTAATCGGGCGAGTTTCTACTTCTAGACGCTACAGGAATTTTTAGGTTAGGTCAATCCGTCCGCGAGATATGGGAGTTTGAAGCTAAGAAATGGTTGAGAAGACAACAAATTTTTCGCACTTCTGCTGCTCCAAACGCATAACCACAATGGCCTAGGGAAAAAATACACATACCGTTGTAATCGGGCGAGTTTCTACTTTCAGAGGCAATAGGAATTTTTGGGTTAGGTCAATCCGTTCGCGAGACATGCGAGTTTGAAGCTAAGAAATGGTTGAGAAGACAACAAATTTTTCGCAGTTCTGCTGCTCCAAACGCTTAACCAGAATGGCCTAGGGAAAAAATACGCATACAGTTGTAATCAGGCGAGTTTCTACTTTCAGGCGCAGCAGGAATTTTTGGGTTTGGTCAATTCGTTCGCGAGATATGGGACTTTGAAGCTAAGAAATGGTTGAGAAGACAACAAATTTTTCGCAATTCTGCTGATCCAAACGCTTAACCAGAATGGGCTGGGGAAAAAATACACATACCGTTGCAATCGGGCGAGTTTCTACTTTCAGACGCTACAGGAATTTTTGGGTTAGGTCAATCCGTTCGCGAGATATGGGACTTTGAATCTAAGAAATGGTTGAGAAGACAACAAATTTTTCGCAGTTCTGCTGATCCAAACGCTTAACCAGAATGGGCTGGGGAAAAAATGCACATAGCGTTGCAATCGGGCGAGTTTCTACTTTCAGACGCTACAGGAATTTTTGGGTTAGGTCAATCCGTTCGCGAGATATGGGAGTTTGAAGCCAAGAAATGGTTGAGAAGGTAAAAAATTTTTCGCATTTCTGCTGCTCCAAACGCTTAACCAGAATGGCCTAGGGAAAAAATACACATACCGTTGTAATCGGGCGAGTTTCTACTTTCAGATGCAATAGGAATTCTTGGGTTAGGTCAATCCGTTCGCGAGATATGGGAGTTTGAAGCTAAGAAATGGTTGAGAAGACAACAAATTTTTCGCACTTCTGCTGCTCCAAACGCATAACCACAATGGCCTAGGGAAGAAATACACATACCGTTGTAATCGGGCGAGTTTCTACTTTCAGAGGCAATAGGAATTTTTGGGTTAGGTCAATCCGTTCGCAAGATATGCGAGTTTGAAGCTAAGAGATGGTTGAGAAGACAACAAATTTTTCGCAATTCTGCTGATCCAAACGCTTAACCAGAATGGGCTGGGGAAAAAATACACATACCGTTGCAATCGGGCGAGTTTCTACTTTCAGACGCTACAGGAATTTTTGGGTTATGTCAATCCGTTCGCGAGATATGGGAGTTTGAAGCCAAGAAATGGTTGAGAAGGCAAAAAATTTTTCGCATTTCTGCTGCTCCAAACGCTTAACCAGACTGGCCTAGGGAAAAAATACACATACCGTTGTAATCGGGCGAGTTTCTACTTTCAGATGCAATAGGAATTCTTGGGTTAGGTCAATCCGTTCGCGAGATATGGGAGTTTGAAGCTAAGAAATGGTTGAGAAGACAACAAATTTTTCGCACTTCTGCTGCTCCAAACGCATAACCACAATGGCCTAGGGAAGAAATACACATACCGTTGTAATCGGACGAGTTTCTACTTTCAGAGGCAATAGGAATTTTTGGGTTAGGTCAATCCGTTCGCGAGATATGCGAGTTTGAAGCTAAGAAATGGTTGAGAAGACAACAAATTTTTCGCAATTCTGCTGCTCCAAACGCTTAACCAGAATGGCCTAGGGAAAAAATACGCATACAGTTGTAATCGGGCGAGTTTCTACTTTCAGGCGCAGCAGGAATTTTTGGGTTTGGTCAATTCGTTCGCGAGATATGGGACTTTGAAACTAAGAAATGGTTGAGAAGACAACAAATTTTTCGCAATTCTGCTGCTCCAAACGCTTAACCAGAATGGCCTAGGGAAAAAATACGCATACAGTTGTAATCGGGCGAGTTTCTACTTTCAGACGCTACAGGAATTTTTGGGTTAGGTCAATCCGTTCGCGAGATATGGGACTTTGAAACTAAGAAATGGTTGAGAAGACAACAAATTTTTCGCAGTTCTGCTGATCCAAACGCTTAACCAGCATGGGCTGGGGAAAAAATGCACATACCGTTGCAATCGGGCGAGTTTCTACTTTCAGACGCTACAGGAATTTTTGGGTTAGGTCAATCCGTTCGCGAGATATGGGAGTTTGAAGCCAAGAAATGGTTGAGAAGGTAAAAAATTTTTCGCATTTCTGCTGCTCCAAACGCTTAACCAGAATGGCCTAGGGAAAAAATACACATACCGTTGTAATCGGGCGAGTTTCTACTTTCAGATGCAATAGGAATTCTTGGGTTAGGTCAATCCGTTCGCGAGATATGGGAGTTTGAAGCTAAGAAATGGTTGAGAAGACAACAAATTTTTCGCACTTCTGCTGCTCCAAACGCATAACCACAATGGCCTAGGGAAGAAATACACATACCGTTGTAATCGGGCGAGTTTCTACTTTCAGAGGCAATAGGAATTTTTGGGTTAGGTCAATCCGTTCGCAAGATATGCGAGCTTGAAGCTAAGAAATGGTTGAGAAGACAACAAATTTTTCGCAATTCTGCTGATCCAAACGCTTAACCAGAATGGGCTGGGGAAAAAATACACATACCGTTGCAATCGGGCGAGTTTCTACTTTCAGACGCTACAGGAATTTTTGGGTTATGTCAATCCGTTCGCGAGATATGGGAGTTTGAAGCCAAGAAATGGTTGAGAAGGCAAAAAATTTTTCGCATTTCTGCTGCTCCAAACGCTTAACCAGAATGGGCTGGGGAAAAAATACACATACCGTTGCAATCGGGCGAGTTTCTACATTCAGACGCTACAGGAATTTTTGGGTTAGGTCAATCCGTTCGCGAGATATGGGAGTTTGAAACTAAGAAATTGTTGAGAAGACAACAAATTTTTCGCAATTCTGCTGCTCCAAACGCTTGACCAGAATGGGCTAGGGAAAAAATACACATACCGTTGTAATCGGGCGAGTTTCTACTTCTAGACGCTACAGGAATTTTTAGGTTAGGTCAATCCGTTCGCGAGATATGGGAGTTTGAAGCCAAGAAATGGTTGAGAAGGCAAAAAATTTTTCGCAATTCTGCTGCTCCAAACGCTTAACCAGAATGGCCTAGGGAAAAAATACACATACCGTTGTAATCGGGCGAGTTTCTACTTTCAGACGCAACAGGAATTTTTGGGTTAGTTCAATCCGTTCGCGAGATATGGGAGTTTGAATCCAAGAAATGGTTGAGAAGGCAAAAAATTATTCGCAATTCTGCTAATCCAAACGGTTAACCAGAATGGCCTAGGGAGAAAATACACATACCGTTGTAATCGGGCTAGTTTCTACTTTCAGAGGCAATAGGAATTTTTGGGTTAGGTCAATCCGTTCGCGAGATATGCGAGTTTGAAGCTAAGAAATGGTTGAGAAGAGAACAAATTTTTCGCAATTCTGCTGCTCCAAACGCTTAACCAGAATGGCCTAGGGAAAAAATACGCATACAGTTGTAATCGGGCGAGTTTCTACTTTCAGACGCTACAGGAATTTTTGGGTTAGGTCAATCCGTTCGCGAGATATGGGAGTTTGAAACTAAGAAATGGTTGAGAAGACAACAAATTTTTCGCAGTTCTGCTGATCCAAACGCTTAACCAGAATGGGCTGGGGAAAAAATGCACATACCGTTGCAATCGGGCGAGTTTCTACTTTCAGACGCTACAGGAATTTTTGGGTTAGGTCAATCCGTTCGCGAGATATGGGAGTTTGAAGCCAAGAAATGGTTGAGAAGGTAAAAAATTTTTCGCATTTCTGCTGCTCCAAACGCTTAACCAGAATGGGCTGGGGAAAAAATGCACATAGCGTTGCAATCGGGCGAGTTTCTACTTTCAGACGCTACAGGAATTTTTGGGTTAGGTCAATCCGTTCGCGAGATATGGGAGTTTGAAGCCAAGAAATGGTTGAGAAGGTAAAAAATTTTTCGCATTTCTGCTGCTCCAAACGCTTAACCAGAATGGCCTAGGGAAAAAATACACATACCGTTGTAATCGGGCGAGTTTCTACTTTCAGATGCAATAGGAATTCTTGGGTTAGGTCAATCCGTTCGCGAGATATGGGAGTTTGAAGCTAAGAAATGGTTGAGAAGACAACAAATTTTTCGCACTTCTGCTGCTCCAAACGCATAACCACAATGGCCTAGGGAAGAAATACACATACCGTTGTAATCGGGCGAGTTTCTACTTTCAGAGGCAATAGGAATTTTTGGGTTAGGTCAATCCGTTCGCAAGATATGCGAGTTTGAAGCTAAGAGATGGTTGAGAAGACAACAAATTTTTCGCAATTCTGCTGATCCAAACGCTTAACCAGAATGGGCTGGGGAAAAAATACACATACCGTTGCAATCGGGCGAGTTTCTACTTTCAGACGCTACAGGAATTTTTGGGTTATGTCAATCCGTTCGCGAGATATGGGAGTTTGAAGCCAAGAAATGGTTGAGAAGGCAAAAAATTTTTCGCATTTCTGCTGCTCCAAACGCTTAACCAGACTGGCCTAGGGAAAAAATACACATACCGTTGTAATCGGGCGAGTTTCTACTTTCAGATGCAATAGGAATTCTTGGGTTAGGTCAATCCGTTCGCGAGATATGGGAGTTTGAAGCTAAGAAATGGTTGAGAAGACAACAAATTTTTCGCACTTCTGCGGCTCCAAACGCATAACCACAATGGCCTAGGGAAGAAATACACATACCGTTGTAATCGGACGAGTTTCTACTTTCAGAGGCAATAGGAATTTTTGGGTTAGGTCAATCCGTTCGCGAGATATGCGAGTTTGAAGCTAAGAAATGGTTGAGAAGACAACAAATTTTTCGCAATTCTGCTGCTCCAAACGCTTAACCAGAATGGCCTAGGGAAAAAATACGCATACAGTTGTAATCGGGCGAGTTTCTACTTTCAGGCGCAGCAGGAATTTTTGGGTTTGGTCAATTCGTTCGCGAGATATGGGACTTTGAAACTAAGAAATGGTTGAGAAGACAACAAATTTTTCGCAATTCTGCTGCTCCAAACGCTTAACCAGAATGGCCTAGGGAAAAAATACGCATACAGTTGTAATCGGGCGAGTTTCTACTTTCAGACGCTACAGGAATTTTTGGGTTAGGTCAATCCGTTCGCGAGATATGGGACTTTGAAACTAAGAAATGGTTGAGAAGACAACAAATTTTTCGCAGTTCTGCTGATCCAAACGCTTAACCAGCATGGGCTGGGGAAAAAATGCACATACCGTTGCAATCGGGCGAGTTTCTACTTTCAGACGCTACAGGAATTTTTGGGTTAGGTCAATCCGTTCGCGAGATATGGGAGTTTGAAGCCAAGAAATGGTTGAGAAGGTAAAAAATTTTTCGCATTTCTGCTGCTCCAAACGCTTAACCAGAATGGCCTAGGGAAAAAATACACATACCGTTGTAATCGGGCGAGTTTCTACTTTCAGATGCAATAGGAATTCTTGGGTTAGGTCAATCCGTTCGCGAGATATGGGAGTTTGAAGCTAAGAAATGGTTGAGAAGACAACAAATTTTTCGCACTTCTGCTGCTCCAAACGCATAACCACAATGGCCTAGGGAAGAAATACACATACCGTTGTAATCGGGCGAGTTTCTACTTTCAGAGGCAATAGGAATTTTTGGGTTAGGTCAATCCGTTCGCAAGATATGCGAGCTTGAAGCTAAGAAATGGTTGAGAAGACAACAAATTTTTCGCAATTCTGCTGATCCAAACGCTTAACCAGAATGGGCTGGGGAAAAAATACACATACCGTTGCAATCGGGCGAGTTTCTACTTTCAGACGCTACAGGAATTTTTGGGTTATGTCAATCCGTTCGCGAGATATGGGAGTTTGAAGCCAAGAAATGGTTGAGAAGGCAAAAAATTTTTCGCATTTCTGCTGCTCCAAACGCTTAACCAGAATGGGCTGGGGAAAAAATACACATACCGTTGCAATCGGGCGAGTTTCTACATTCAGACGCTACAGGAATTTTTGGGTTAGGTCAATCCGTTCGCGAGATATGGGAGTTTGAAACTAAGAAATTGTTGAGAAGACAACAAATTTTTCGCAATTCTGCTGCTCCAAACGCTTGACCAGAATGGGCTAGGGAAAAAATACACATACCGTTGTAATCGGGCGAGTTTCTACTTCTAGACGCTACAGGAATTTTTAGGTTAGGTCAATCCGTTCGCGAGATATGGGAGTTTGAAGCCAAGAAATGGTTGAGAAGGCAAAAAATTTTTCGCAATTCTGCTGCTCCAAACGCTTAACCAGAATGGCCTAGGGAAAAAATACACATACCGTTGTAATCGGGCGAGTTTCTACTTTCAGACGCAACAGGAATTTTTGGGTTAGTTCAATCCGTTCGCGAGATATGGGAGTTTGAATCCAAGAAATGGTTGAGAAGGCAAAAAATTATTCGCAATTCTGCTAATCCAAACGGTTAACCAGAATGGCCTAGGGAGAAAATACACATACCGTTGTAATCGGGCTAGTTTCTACTTTCAGAGGCAATAGGAATTTTTGGGTTAGGTCAATCCGTTCGCGAGATATGCGAGTTTGAAGCTAAGAAATGGTTGAGAAGAGAACAAATTTTTCGCAATTCTGCTGCTCCAAACGCTTAACCAGAATGGCCTAGGGAAAAAATACGCATACAGTTGTAATCGGGCGAGTTTCTACTTTCAGACGCTACAGGAATTTTTGGGTTAGGTCAATCCGTTCGCGAGATATGGGAGTTTGAAACTAAGAAATGGTTGAGAAGACAACAAATTTTTCGCAGTTCTGCTGATCCAAACGCTTAACCAGAATGGGCTGGGGAAAAAATGCACATACCGTTGCAATCGGGCGAGTTTCTACTTTCAGACGCTACAGGAATTTTTGGGTTAGGTCAATCCGTTCGCGAGATATGGGAGTTTGAAGCCAAGAAATGGTTGAGAAGGTAAAAAATTTTTCGCATTTCTGCTGCTCCAAACGCTTAACCAGAATGGGCTGGGGAAAAAATGCACATAGCGTTGCAATCGGGCGAGTTTCTACTTTCAGACGCTACAGGAATTTTTGGGTTAGGTCAATCCGTTCGCGAGATATGGGAGTTTGAAGCCAAGAAATGGTTGAGAAGGTAAAAAATTTTTCGCATTTCTGCTGCTCCAAACGCTTAACCAGAATGGCCTAGGGAAAAAATACACATACCGTTGTAATCGGGCGAGTTTCTACTTTCAGATGCAATAGGAATTCTTGGGTTAGGTCAATCCGTTCGCGAGATATGGGAGTTTGAAGCTAAGAAATGGTTGAGAAGACAACAAATTTTTCGCACTTCTGCTGCTCCAAACGCATAACCACAATGGCCTAGGGAAGAAATACACATACCGTTGTAATCGGGCGAGTTTCTACTTTCAGAGGCAATAGGAATTTTTGGGTTAGGTCAATCCGTTCGCAAGATATGCGAGTTTGAAGCTAAGAGATGGTTGAGAAGACAACAAATTTTTCGCAATTCTGCTGATCCAAACGCTTAACCAGAATGGGCTGGGGAAAAAATACACATACCGTTGCAATCGGGCGAGTTTCTACTTTCAGACGCTACAGGAATTTTTGGGTTATGTCAATCCGTTCGCGAGATATGGGAGTTTGAAGCCAAGAAATGGTTGAGAAGGCAAAAAATTTTTCGCATTTCTGCTGCTCCAAACGCTTAACCAGACTGGCCTAGGGAAAAAATACACATACCGTTGTAATCGGGCGAGTTTCTACTTTCAGATGCAATAGGAATTCTTGGGTTAGGTCAATCCGTTCGCGAGATATGGGAGTTTGAAGCTAAGAAATGGTTGAGAAGACAACAAATTTTTCGCACTTCTGCTGCTCCAAACGCATAACCACAATGGCCTAGGGAAGAAATACACATACCGTTGTAATCGGACGAGTTTCTACTTTCAGAGGCAATAGGAATTTTTGGGTTAGGTCAATCCGTTCGCGAGATATGCGAGTTTGAAGCTAAGAAATGGTTGAGAAGACAACAAATTTTTCGCAATTCTGCTGCTCCAAACGCTTAACCAGAATGGCCTAGGGAAAAAATACGCATACAGTTGTAATCGGGCGAGTTTCTACTTTCAGGCGCAGCAGGAATTTTTGGGTTTGGTCAATTCGTTCGCGAGATATGGGACTTTGAAACTAAGAAATGGTTGAGAAGACAACAAATTTTTCGCAATTCTGCTGCTCCAAACGCTTAACCAGAATGGCCTAGGGAAAAAATACGCATACAGTTGTAATCGGGCGAGTTTCTACTTTCAGACGCTACAGGAATTTTTGGGTTAGGTCAATCCGTTCGCGAGATATGGGACTTTGAAACTAAGAAATGGTTGAGAAGACAACAAATTTTTCGCAGTTCTGCTGATCCAAACGCTTAACCAGCATGGGCTGGGGAAAAAATGCACATACCGTTGCAATCGGGCGAGTTTCTACTTTCAGACGCTACAGGAATTTTTGGGTTAGGTCAATCCGTTCGCGAGATATGGGAGTTTGAAGCCAAGAAATGGTTGAGAAGGTAAAAAATTTTTCGCATTTCTGCTGCTCCAAACGCTTAACCAGAATGGCCTAGGGAAAAAATACACATACCGTTGTAATCGGGCGAGTTTCTACTTTCAGATGCAATAGGAATTCTTGGGTTAGGTCAATCCGTTCGCGAGATATGGGAGTTTGAAGCTAAGAAATGGTTGAGAAGACAACAAATTTTTCGCACTTCTGCTGCTCCAAACGCATAACCACAATGGCCTAGGGAAGAAATACACATACCGTTGTAATCGGGCGAGTTTCTACTTTCAGAGGCAATAGGAATTTTTGGGTTAGGTCAATCCGTTCGCAAGATATGCGAGCTTGAAGCTAAGAAATGGTTGAGAAGACAACAAATTTTTCGCAATTCTGCTGATCCAAACGCTTAACCAGAATGGGCTGGGGAAAAAATACACATACCGTTGCAATCGGGCGAGTTTCTACTTTCAGACGCTACAGGAATTTTTGGGTTATGTCAATCCGTTCGCGAGATATGGGAGTTTGAAGCCAAGAAATGGTTGAGAAGGCAAAAAATTTTTCGCATTTCTGCTGCTCCAAACGCTTAACCAGAATGGGCTGGGGAAAAAATACACATACCGTTGCAATCGGGCGAGTTTCTACATTCAGACGCTACAGGAATTTTTGGGTTAGGTCAATCCGTTCGCGAGATATGGGAGTTTGAAACTAAGAAATTGTTGAGAAGACAACAAATTTTTCGCAATTCTGCTGCTCCAAACGCTTGACCAGAATGGGCTAGGGAAAAAATACACATACCGTTGTAATCGGGCGAGTTTCTACTTTCAGATGCAATAGGAATTCTTGGGTTAGGTCAATCCGTTCGCGAGATATGGGAGTTTGAAGCTAAGAAATGGTTGAGAAGACAACAAATTTTTCGCACTTCTGCTGCTCCAAACGCATAACCACAATGGCCTAGGGAAGAAATACACATACCGTTGTAATCGGGCGAGTTTCTACTTTCAGAGGCAATAGGAATTTTTGGGTTAGGTCAATCCGTTCGCAAGATATGCGAGCTTGAAGCTAAGAAATGGTTGAGAAGACAACAAATTTTTCGCAATTCTGCTGATCCAAACGCTTAACCAGAATGGGCTGGGGAAAAAATACACATACCGTTGCAATCGGGCGAGTTTCTACTTTCAGACGCTACAGGAATTTTTGGGTTAGGTCAATCCGTTCGCGAGATATGGGAGTTTGAAGCCAAGAAATGGTTGAGAAGGTAAAAAATTTTTCGCATTTCTGCTGCTCCAAACGCTTAACCAGAATGGCCTAGGGAAAAAATACACATACCGTTGTAATCGGGCGAGTTTCTACTTTCAGATGCAATAGGAATTCTTGGGTTAGGTCAATCCGTTCGCGAGATATGGGAGTTTGAAGCTAAGAAATGGTTGAGAAGACAACAAATTTTTCGCACTTCTGCTGCTCCAAACGCATAACCACAATGGCCTAGGGAAGAAATACACATACCGTTGTAATCGGGCGAGTTTCTACTTTCAGAGGCAATAGGAATTTTTGGGTTAGGTCAATCCGTTCGCAAGATATGCGAGCTTGAAGCTAAGAAATGGTTGAGAAGACAACAAATTTTTCGCAATTCTGCTGATCCAAACGCTTAACCAGAATGGGCTGGGGAAAAAATACACATACCGTTGCAATCGGGCGAGTTTCTACTTTCAGACGCTACAGGAATTTTTGGGTTATGTCAATCCGTTCGCGAGATATGGGAGTTTGAAGCCAAGAAATGGTTGAGAAGGCAAAAAATTTTTCGCATTTCTGCTGCTCCAAACGCTTAACCAGAATGGGCTGGGGAAAAAATACACATACCGTTGCAATCGGGCGAGTTTCTACATTCAGACGCTACAGGAATTTTTGGGTTAGGTCAATCCGTTCGCGAGATATGGGAGTTTGAAACTAAGAAATTGTTGAGAAGACAACAAATTTTTCGCAATTCTGCTGCTCCAAACGCTTGACCAGAATGGGCTAGGGAAAAAATACACATACCGTTGTAATCGGGCGAGTTTCTACTTCTAGACGCTACAGGAATTTTTAGGTTAGGTCAATCCGTTCGCGAGATATGGGAGTTTGAAGCCAAGAAATGGTTGAGAAGGCAAAAAATTTTTCGCAATTCTGCTGCTCCAAACGCTTAACCAGAATGGCCTAGGGAAAAAATACACATACCTTTGTAATCGGGCGAGTTTCTACTTTCAGACGCAACAGGAATTTTTGGGTTAGTTCAATCCGTTCGCGAGATATGGGAGTTTGAATCCAAGAAATGGTTGAGAAGGCAAAAAATTATTCGCAATTCTGCTAATCCAAACGGTTAACCAGAATGGCCTAGGGAGAAAATACACATACCGTTGTAATCGGGCTAGTTTCTACTTTCAGAGGCAATAGGAATTTTTGGGTTAGGTCAATCCGTTCGCGAGATATGCGAGTTTGAAGCTAAGAAATGGTTGAGAAGAGAACAAATTTTTCGCAATTCTGCTGCTCCAAACGCTTAACCAGAATGGCCTAGGGAAAAAATACGCATACAGTTGTAATCGGGCGAGTTTCTACTTTCAGACGCTACAGGAATTTTTGGGTTAGGTCAATCCGTTCGCGAGATATGGGAGTTTGAAACTAAGAAATGGTTGAGAAGACAACAAATTTTTCGCAGTTCTGCTGATCCAAACGCTTAACCAGCGTGGGCTGGGGAAAAAATGCACATACCGTTGCAATCGGGCGAGTTTCTACTTTCAGACGCTACAGGAATTTTTGGGTTAGGTCAATCCGTTCGCGAGATATGGGAGTTTGAAGCCAAGAAATGGTTGAGAAGGTAAAAAATTTTTCGCATTTCTGCTGCTCCAAACGCTTAACCAGAATGGCCTAGGGAAAAAATACACATACCGTTGTAATCGGGCGAGTTTCTACTTTCAGATGCAATAGGAATTCTTGGGTTAGGTCAATCCGTTCGCGAGATATGGGAGTTTGAAGCTAAGAAATGGTTGAGAAGACAACAAATTTTTCGCACTTCTGCTGCTCCAAACGCATAACCACAATGGCCTAGGGAAGAAATACACATACCGTTGTAATCGGGCGAGTTTCTACTTTCAGAGGCAATAGGAATTTTTGGGTTAGGTCAATCCGTTCGCAAGATATGCGAGCTTGAAGCTAAGAAATGGTTGAGAAGACAACAAATTTTTCGCAATTCTGCTGATCCAAACGCTTAACCAGAATGGGCTGGGGAAAAAATACACATACCGTTGCAATCGGGCGAGTTTCTACTTTCAGACGCTACAGGAATTTTTGGGTTATGTCAATCCGTTCGCGAGATATGGGAGTTTGAAGCCAAGAAATGGTTGAGAAGGCAAAAAATTTTTCGCATTTCTGCTGCTCCAAACGCTTAACCAGAATGGGCTGGGGAAAAAATACACATACCGTTGCAATCGGGCGAGTTTCTACATTCAGACGCTACAGGAATTTTTGGGTTAGGTCAATCCGTTCGCGAGATATGGGAGTTTGAAACTAAGAAATTGTTGAGAAGACAACAAATTTTTCGCAATTCTGCTGCTCCAAACGCTTGACCAGAATGGGCTAGGGAAAAAATACACATACCGTTGTAATCGGGCGAGTTTCTACTTCTAGACGCTACAGGAATTTTTAGGTTAGGTCAATCCGTTCGCGAGATATGGGAGTTTGAAGCCAAGAAATGGTTGAGAAGGCAAAAAATTTTTCGCAATTCTGCTGCTCCAAACGCTTAACCAGAATGGCCTAGGGAAAAAATACACATACCGTTGTAATCGGGCGAGTTTCTACTTTCAGACGCAACAGGAATTTTTGGGTTAGTTCAATCCGTTCGCGAGATATGGGAGTTTGAATCCAAGAAATGGTTGAGAAGGCAAAAAATTATTCGCAATTCTGCTAATCCAAACGGTTAACCAGAATGGCCTAAGGAGAAAATACACATACCGTTGTAATCGGGCTAGTTTCTACTTTCAGA
Source organism: Ptiloglossa arizonensis (assembly GCF_051014685.1). Lineage (NCBI taxonomy): Eukaryota > Metazoa > Arthropoda > Insecta > Hymenoptera > Colletidae > Ptiloglossa > Ptiloglossa arizonensis. The sequence continues at coordinate 138,939 of NW_027479111.1, forward strand.
GGCAATAGGAATTTTTGGGTTAGGTCAATCCGTTCGCGAGATATGCGAGTTTGAAGCTAAGAAATGGTTGAGAAGAGAACAAATTTTTCGCAATTCTGCTGCTCCAAACGCTTAACCAGAATGGCCTAGGGAAAAAATACGCATACAGTTGTAATCGGGCGAGTTTCTACTTTCAGACGCTACAGGAATTTTTGGGTTAGGTCAATCCGTTCGCGAGATATGGGAGTTTGAAACTAAGAAATGGTTGAGAAGACAACAAATTTTTCGCAGTTCTGCTGATCCAAACGCTTAACCAGCGTGGGCTGGGGAAAAAATGCACATACCGTTGCAATCGGGCGAGTTTCTACTTTCAGACGCTACAGGAATTTTTGGGTTAGGTCAATCCGTTCGCGAGATATGGGAGTTTGAAGCCAAGAAATGGTTGAGAAGGTAAAAAATTTTTCGCATTTCTGCTGCTCCAAACGCTTAACCAGAATGGCCTAGGGAAAAAATACACATACCGTTGTAATCGGGCGAGTTTCTACTTTCAGATGCAATAGGAATTCTTGGGTTAGGTCAATCCGTTCGCGAGATATGGGAGTTTGAAGCTAAGAAATGGTTGAGAAGACAACAAATTTTTCGCACTTCTGCTGCTCCAAACGCATAACCACAATGGCCTAGGGAAGAAATACACATACCGTTGTAATCGGGCGAGTTTCTACTTTCAGAGGCAATAGGAATTTTTGGGTTAGGTCAATCCGTTCGCAAGATATGCGAGCTTGAAGCTAAGAAATGGTTGAGAAGACAACAAATTTTTCGCAATTCTGCTGATCCAAACGCTTAACCAGAATGGGCTGGGGAAAAAATACACATACCGTTGCAATCGGGCGAGTTTCTACTTTCAGACGCTACAGGAATTTTTGGGTTATGTCAATCCGTTCGCGAGATATGGGAGTTTGAAGCCAAGAAATGGTTGAGAAGGCAAAAAAATTTTCGCATTTCTGCTGCTCCAAACGCTTAACCAGAATGGGCTGGGGAAAAAATACACATACCGTTGCAATCGGGCGAGTTTCTACATTCAGACGCTACAGGAATTTTTGGGTTAGGTCAATCCGTTCGCGAGATATGGGAGTTTGAAACTAAGAAATTGTTGAGAAGACAACAAATTTTTCGCAATTCTGCTGCTCCAAACGCTTGACCAGAATGGGCTAGGGAAAAAATACACATACCGTTGTAATCGGGCGAGTTTCTACTTCTAGACGCTACAGGAATTTTTAGGTTAGGTCAATCCGTTCGCGAGATATGGGAGTTTGAAGCCAAGAAATGGTTGAGAAGGCAAAAAATTTTTCGCAATTCTGCTGCTCCAAACGCTTAACCAGAATGGCCTAGGGAAAAAATACACATACCGTTGTAATCGGGCGAGTTTCTACTTTCAGACGCAACAGGAATTTTTGGGTTAGTTCAATCCGTTCGCGAGATATGGGAGTTTGAATCCAAGAAATGGTTGAGAAGGCAAAAAATTATTCGCAATTCTGCTAATCCAAACGGTTAACCAGAATGGCCTAGGGAGAAAATACACATACCGTTGTAATCGGGCTAGTTTCTACTTTCAGAGGCAATAGGAATTTTTGGGTTAGGTCAATCCGTTCGCGAGATATGCGAGTTTGAAGCTAAGAAATGGTTGAGAAGAGAACATATTTTTCGCAATTCTGCTGCTCCAAACGCTTAACCAGAATGGCCTAGGGAAAAAATACGCATACAGTTGTAATCGGGCGAGTTTCTACTTTCAGACGCTACAGGAATTTTTGGGTTAGGTCAATCCGTTCGCGAGATATGGGAGTTTGAAACTAAGAAATGGTTGAGAAGACAACAAATTTTTCGCAGTTCTGCTGATCCAAACGCTTAACCAGAATGGGCTGGGGAAAAAATGCACATACCGTTGCAATCGGGCGAGTTTCTACTTTCAGACGCTACAGGAATTTTTGGGTTAGGTCAATCCGTTCGCGAGATATGGGAGTTTGAAGCCAAGAAATGGTTGAGAAGGTAAAAAATTTTTCGCATTTCTGCTGCTCCAAACGCTTAGCCAGAATGGCCTAGGGAAAAAATACACATACCGTTGTAATCGGGCGAGTTTCTACTTTCAGATGCAATAGGAATTCTTGGGTTAGGTCAATCCGTTCGCGAGATATGGGAGTTTGAAGCTAAGAAATGGTTGAGAAGACAACAAATTTTTCGCACTTCTGCTGCTCCAAACGCATAACCACAATGGCCTAGGGAAGAAATACACATACCATTGTAATCGGGCGAGTTTCTACTTTCAGAGGCAATAGGAATTTTTGGGTTATGTCAATCCGTTCGCGAGATATGGGAGTTTGAAGCCAAGAAATGGTTGAGAAGGCAAAAAATTTTTCGCAGTTCTGCTGCTCCAAACGCTTAACCAGAATGGCCTAGGGAAAAAATACGCATACAGTTGTAATCGGGCGAGTTTCTACTTTCAGGCGCAGCAGGAATTTTTGGGTTTGGTCAATTCGTTCGCGAGATATGGGACTTTGAAACTAAGAAATGGTTGAGAAGACAACAAATTTTTCGCAATTCTGCTGATCCAAACGCTTAACCAGAATGGCCTAGGGAAAAAAATACGCATACAGTTGTAATCGGGCGAGTTTCTACTTTCAGAGGCAATAGGAATTTTTGGGTTAGGTCAATCCGTTCGCGAGATATGCGACTTTGAAGCTAAGAAATGGTTGAGAAGACAACAAATTTTTCGCAGTTCTGCTGCTCCAAACGCTTAACCAGAATGGCCTAGGGAAAAAATACGCATACAGTTGTAATCGGGCGAGTTTCTACTTTCAGACGCTACAGGAATTTTTGGGTTAGGTCAATCCGTTCGCGAGATATGGGAGTTTGAATCTAAGAAATGGTTGAGAAGACAACAAATTTTTCGCAGTTCTGCTGATCCAAACGCTTAACCAGAATGGGCTGGGGAAAAAATGCACATACCGTTACAATCGGGCGAGTTTCTACTTTCAGACGCTACAGGAATTTTTGGGTTAGGTCAATCCGTTCGCGAGATATGGGAGTTTGAAGCCAAGAAATGGTTGAGAAGGTAAAAAATTTTTCGCATTTCTGCTGCTCCAAACGCTTAACCAGAATGGCCTAGGGAAAAAATACACATACCGTTGTAATCGGGCGAGTTTCTACTTTCAGATGCAATAGGAATTCTTGGGTTAGGTCAATCCGTTCGCGAGATATGGGAGTTTGAAGCTAAGAAATGGTTGAGAAGACAACAAATTTTTCGCACTTCTGCTGCTCCAAACGCTTAACCAGAATGGGCTGGAGAAAAAATACACATACCGTTGCAATCGGGCGAGTTTCTACTTTCAGACGCTACAGGAATTTTTGGGTTATGTCAATCCGTTCGCGAGATATGGGAGTTTGAAGCCAAGAAATGGTTGAGAAGGCAAAAAATTTTTCGCATTTCTGCTGCTCCAAACGCTTAACCAGAATGGCCTAGGGAAAAAATACACATACCGTTGTAATCGGGCGAGTTTCTACTTTCAGATGCAATAGGAATTCTTGGGTTAGGTCAATCCGTTCGCGAGATATGGGAGTTTGAAGCTAAGAAATGGTTGAGAAGACAACAAATTTTTCGCAATTCTGCTGCTCCAAACGCTTAACCAGAATGGCCTAGGGAAAAAATACGCATACAGTTGTAATCGGGCGAGTTTCTACTTTCAGGCGCAGCAGGAATTTTTGGGTTTGGTCAATTCGTTCGCGAGATATGGGACTTTGAAACTAAGAAATGGTTGAGAAGACAACAAATTTTTCGCAATTCTGCTGATCCAAACGCTTAACCAGAATGGGCTGGGGAAAAAATACACATACCGTTGCAATCGGGCGAGTTTCTACATTCAGACGCTACAGGAATTTTTGGGTTAGGTCAATCCGTTCGCGAGATATGGGAGTTTGAAACTAAGAAATGGTTGAGAAGACAACAAATTTTTCGCAATTCTGCTGCTCCAAACGCTTGACCAGAATGGGCTAGGGAAAAAATACACATACCGTTGTAATCGGGCGAGTTTCTACTTCTAGACGCTACAGGAATTTTTAGGTTAGGTCAATCCGTTCGCGAGATATGGGAGTTTGAAGCCAAGAAATGGTTGAGAAGGCAAAAAATTTTTCGCAATTCTGCTGCTCCAAACGCTTAACCAGAATGGCCTAGGGAAAAAATACACATACCTTTGTAATCGGGCGAGTTTCTACTTTCAGACGCAACAGGAATTTTTGGGTTAGGTCAATCCGTTCGCGAGATATGGGAGTTTGAATCCAAGAAATGGTTGAGAAGGCAACAAATTTTTCGCACTTCTGCTGCTCCAAACGCATAACCACAATGGCCTAGGGAAGAAATACACATACCGTTGTAATCGGGCGAGTTTCTACTTTCAGAGGCAATAGGAATTTTTGGGTTAGGTCAATCCGTTCGCAAGATATGCGAGCTTGAAGCTAAGAAATGGTTGAGAAGACAACAAATTTTTCGCAATTCTGCTGATCCAAACGCTTAACCTGAATGGGCTGGGGAAAAAATACACATACCGTTGCAATCGGGCGAGTTTCTACTTTCAGACGCTACAGGAATTTTTGGGTTACGTCAATCCGTTCGCGAGATATGGGAGTTTGAAGCCAAGAAATGGTTGAGAAGGTAAAAAATTTTTCGCATTTCTGCTGCTCCAAACGCTTAACCAGAATGGCCTATGGAGAAAATACACATACCGTTGTAATCGGGCTAGTTTCTACTTTCAGAGGCAATAGGAATTTTTGGGTTAGGTCAATCCGTTCGCGAGATATGCGAGTTTGAAGCTAAGAGATGGTTGAGAAGACAACAAATTTTTCGCAATTCTGCTGATCCAAACGCTTAACCAGAATGGGCTGGGGAAAAAATACACATACCGTTGCAATCGGGCGAGTTTCTACTTTCAGACGCTACAGGAATTTTTGGGTTAGGTCAATCCGTTCGCGAGATATGGGAGTTTGAATCTAAGAAATGGTTGAGAAGACAACAAATTTTTCGCAATTCTGCTGCTCCAAATGCTTGACCAGAATGGGCTAGGGAAAAAATACACATACCGTTGTAATCGGGCGGGTTTCTACTTCTAGACGGTACAGGAATTTTTAGGTTAGGTCAATCCGTTCGCGAGATATGGGAGTTTGAAGCCAAGAAATGGTTGAGAAGGCAAAAAATTTTTCGCAATTCTGCTGCTCCAAACGCTTAACCAGAATGGCCTAGGGAAAAAATACACATACCGTTGTAATCGGGCGAGTTTCTACTTTCAGACGCAGCAGGAATTTTTGGATTAGGTCAATCCGTTCGCGAGATATGGGAGTTTGAATCCAAGAAATGGTTGAGAAGGCAACAAATATTTCGCACTTCTGCTGCTCCAAACGCATAACCACAATGGCCTAGGGAAGAAATACACATACCGTTGTAATCGGGCGAGTTTCTACTTTCAGAGGCAATAGGAATTTTTGGGTTAGGTCAATCCGTTCGCAAGATATGCGAGCTTGAAGCTAAGAAATGGTTGAGAAGACAACAAATTTTTCGCAATTCTGCTGATCCAAACGCTTAACCAGAATGGGCTGGGGAAAAAATACACATACCGTTGCAATCGGGCGAGTTTCTACTTTCAGACGCTACAGGAATTTTTGGGTTACGTCAATCCGTTCGCGAGATATGGGAGTTTGAAGCCAAGAAATGGTTGAGAAGGTAAAAAATTTTTCGCATTTCTGCTGCTCCAAACGCTTAACCAGAATGGCCTAGGGAGAAAATACACATACAGTGGTAATCGGGCGAGTTTCTACTTTCAGGCGCAGCAGGAATTTTTGGGTTTGGTCAATTCGTTCGCGAGATATGGGAGTTTGAAACTAAGAAATGGTTGAGAAGACAACAAATTTTTCGCAATTCTGCTGCTCCAAATGCTTGACCAGAATGGGCTAGGGAAAAAATACACATACCGTTGTAATCGGGCGAGTTTCTACTTCTAGACGCTACAGGAATTTTTAGGTTAGGTCAATCCGTTCGCGAGATATGGGAGTTTGAAGCCAAGAAATGGTTGAGAAGGCAAAAAATTTTTCGCAATTCTGCTGCTCCAAACGCTTAACCAGAATGGCCTAGGGAAAAAATACACATACCGTTGTAATCGGGCGAGTTTCTACTTTCAGACGCAGCAGGAATTTTTGGGTTAGGTCAATCCGTTCGCGAGATATGGGAGTTTGAATCCAAGAAATGGTTGAGAAGGCAACAAATTTTTCGCACTTCTGCTGCTCCAAACGCATAACCACAATGGCCTAGGGAAGAAATACACATACCGTTGTAATCGGGCGAGTTTCTACTTTCAGAGGCAATAGGAATTTTTGGGTTAGGTCAATCCGTTCGCAAGATATGCGAGCTTGAAGCTAAGAAATGGTTGAGAAGACAACAAATTTTTCGCAATTCTGCTGATCCAAACGCTTAACCAGAATGGGCTGGGGAAAAAATACACATACCGTTGCAATCGGGCGAGTTTCTACTTTCAGACGCTACAGGAATTTTTGGGTTACGTCAATCCGTTCGCGAGATATGGGAGTTTGAAGCCAAGAAATGGTTGAGAAGGTAAAAAATTTTTCGCACTTCTGCTGCTCCAAACGCTTAACCAGAATGGCCTAGGGAGAAAATACACATACCGTTGTAATCGGGCTAGTTTCTACTTTCAGAGGCAATAGGAATTTTTGGGTTAGGTCAATCCGTTCGCGAGATATGCGAGTTTGAAGCTAAGAAATGGTTGAGAAGAGAACAAATTTTTCGCAATTCTGCTGCTCCAAACGCTTAACCAGAATGGCCTAGGGAAAAAATACGCATACAGTTGTAATCGGGCGAGTTTCTACTTCTAGACGCTACAGGAATTTTTAGGTTAGGTCAATCCGTTCGCGAGATATGGGAGTTTGAAGCCAAGAAATGGTTGAGAAGGCAAAAAATTTTTCGCATTTCTGCTGTTCCAAACGCTTAACCAGAATGGCCTAGGGAAAAAATACACATACCGTTGTAATCGGGCGAGTTTCTACTTTCAGACGCAACAGGAATTTTTGGGTTAGGTCAATCCGTTCGCGAGATATGGGAGTTTGAATCCAAGAAATGGTTGAGAAGGCAAAAAATTATTCGCAATTCTGCTAATCCAAACGGTTAACCAGAATGGCCTTGGGAGAAAATACACATACCGTTGTAATCGGGCTAGTTTCTACTTTCAGAGGCAATAGGAATTTTTGGGTTAGGTCAATCCGTTCGCGAGATATGCGAGTTTGAAGCTAAGAAATGGTTGAGAAGAGAAAAAATTTTTCGCAATTCTGCTGCTCCAAACGCTTAACCAGAATGGCCTAGGGAAAAAATACGCATACAGTTGTAATCGGGCGAGTTTCTACTTTCAGACGCTACAGGAATTTTTGGGTTAGGTCAATCCGTTCGCGAGATATGGGACTTTGAAACTAAGAAATGGTTGAGAAGACAACAAATTTTTCGCAGTTCTGCTGATCCAAACGCTTAACCAGAATGGGCTGGGGAAAAAATGCACATACCGTTGCAATCGGGCGAGTTTCTACTTTCAGACGCTACAGGAATTTTTGGGTTAGGTCAATCCGTTCGCGAGATATGGGAGTTTGAAGCCAAGAAATGGTTGAGAAAGTAAAAAATTTTTCGCATTTCTGCTGCTCCAAACGCTTAACCAGAATGGCCTAGGGAAAAAATACACATACCGTTGTAATCGGGCGAGTTTCTACTTTCAGATGCAATAGGAATTCTTGGGTTAGGTCAATCCGTTCGCGAGATATGGGAGTTTGAAGCTAAGAAATGGTTGAGAAGACAACAAATTTTTCGCACTTCTGCTGCTCCAAACGCATAACCACAATGGCCTAGGGAAGAAATACACATACCGTTGTAATCGGGCGAGTTTCTACTTTCAGAGGCAATAGGAATTTTTGGGTTAGGTCAATCCGTTCGCAAGATATGCGAGCTTGAAGCTAAGAAATGTTTGAGAAGACAACAAATTTTTCGCAATTCTGCTGATCCAAACGCTTAACCAGAATGGGCTGGGGAAAAAATACACATACCGTTGCAATCGGGCGAGTTTCTACTTTCAGACGCTACAGGAATTTTTGGGTTATGTCAATCCGTTCGCGAGATATGGGAGTTTGAAGCCAAGAAATGGTTGAGAAGGCAAAAAATTTTTCGCATTTCTGCTGCTCCAAACGCTTAACCAGAATGGCCTAGGGAAAAAATACACATACCGTTGTAATCGGGCGAGTTTCTACTTTCAGATGCAATAGGAATTCTTGGGTTAGGTCAATCCGTTCGCGAGATATGGGAGTTTGAAGCTACGAAATGGTTGAGAAGACAACAAATTTTTCGCACTTCTGCTGCTCCAAACGCATCACCACAATGGCCTAGGGAAGAAATACACATACCGTTGTAATCGGGCGAGTTTCTACTTTCAGAGGCAATAGGAATTTTTGGGTTAGGTCAATCCGTTCGCGAGATATGCGAGTTTGAAGCTAAGAAATGGTTGAGAAGACAACAAATTTTTCGCAGTTCTGCTGCTCCAAACGCTTAACCAGAATGGCCTATTGAGAAAATACGCATACAGTTGTAATCGGGCGAGTTTCTACTTTCAGGCGCAGCAGGAATTTTTGGGTTTGGTCAATTCGTTCGCGAGATATGGGACTTTGAAACTAAGAAATGGTTGAGAAGACAACAAATTTTTCGCAATTCTGCTGATCCAAACGCTTAACCAGAATGGGCTGCGGAAAAAATACACATACCGTTGCAATCGGGCGAGTTTCTACTTTCAGACGCTACAAGGAATTTTTGGGTTAGGTCAATCCGTTCGCGAGATATGGGACTTTGAAACTAAGAAATGGTTGAGAAGACAACAAATTTTTCGCAGTTCTGCTGATCCAAACGCTTAACCAGAATGGGCTGGGGAAAAAATGCACATACCGTTGCAATCGGGCGAGTTTCTACTTTCAGACGCTACAGGAATTTTTGGGTTAGGTCAATCCGTTCGCGAGATATGGGAGTTTGAAGCCAAGAAATGGTTGAGAAGGTAAAAAATTTTTCGCATTTCTTCTGCTCCAAACGCTTAACCAGAATGGCCTAGGGAAAAAATACACATACCGTTGTAATCGGGCGAGTTTCTACTTTCAGATGCAATAGGAATTCTTGGGTTAGGTCAATCCGTTCGCGAGATATGGGAGTTTGAAGCTAAGAAATGGTTGAGAAGACAACAAATTTTTCGCACTTCTGCTGCTCCAAACGCATAACCACAATGGCCTAGGGAAGAAATACACATACCGTTGTAATCGGGCGAGTTTCTACTTTCAGAGGCAATAGGAATTTTTGGGTTAGGTCAATCCCTTCGCAAGATATGCGAGTTTGAAGCTAAGAAATGGTTGAGAAGACAACAAATTTTTCGCAATTCTGCTGATCCAAACGCTTAACCAGAATGGGCTGGGGAAAAAATACACATACCGTTGCAATCGGGCGAGTTTCTACTTTCAGACGCTACAGGAATTTTTGGGTTATGTCAATCCGTTCGCGAGATATGGGAGTTTGAAGCTAAGAAATGGTTGAGAAGACAACAAATTTTTCGCACTTCTGCTGCTCCAAACGCATAACCACAATGGCCTAGGGAAGAAATACACATACCGTTGTAATCGGGCGAGTTTCTACTTTCAGAGGCAATAGGAATTTTTGGGTTAGGTCAATCCGTTCGCGAGATATGCGAGTTTGAAGCTAAGAAATGGTTGAGAAGACAACAAATTTTTCGCAATTCTGCTGCTCCAAACGCTTAACCAGAATGGCCTAGGGAAAAAATACGCATACAGTTGTAATCGGGCGAGTTTCTACTTTCAGGCGCAGCAGGAATTTTTGGGTTTGGTCAATTCGTTCGCGCGATATGGGACTTTGAAACTAAGAAATGGTTGAGAAGACAACAAATTTTTCGCAATTCTGCTGATCCAAACGATTAACCAGAATGGGCTGGGGAAAAAATACACATACCGTTGCAATCGGGCGAGTTTCTACTTTCAGACGCTACAGGAATTTTTGGGTTAGGTCAATCCGTTCGCGAGATATGGGAGTTTGAAGCCAAGAAATGGTTGAGAAGGTAAAAAATTTTTCGCATTTCTGCTGCTCCAAACGCTTAACCAGAATGGCCTAGGGAAAAAATACACATACCGTTGTAATCGGGCGAGTTTCTACTTTCAGATGCAATAGGAATTCTTGGGTTAGGTCAATCCGTTCGCGAGATATGGGAGTTTGAAGCTAAGAAATGGTTGAGAAGACAACAAATTTTTCGCACTTCTGCTGCTCCAAACGCATAACCACAATGGCCTAGGGAAGAAATACACATACCGTTGTAATCGGGCGAGTTTCTACTTTCAGATGCAATAGGAATTTTTGGGTTAGGTCAATCCGTTCGCGAGATATGGGAGTTTGAAGCCAAGAAATGGTTGAGAAGGCAAAAAATTTTTCGCAATTCTGCTTCTCCAAACGCTTAACCAGAATGGCCTAGGGAAAAAATACACATACCATTGTAATCGGGCGAGTTTCTACTTTCAGTTGCAATAGGAATTTTTGGGTAAGGTCAATCCGTTCGCGAGATATGGGAGTTTGAAACTAGGAAATGGTTGAGAATACAACAAATTTTTCGCAATTCTGCTGCTCCAAACGCTTAACCAGAATGGGCTGGGGAAAAAATACACATACCGTTGTAATCGGGCGAGTTTCTACTTTCAGACGCAACAGGAATTTTTGGTTTAGGTCAATCCGTTCGCGAGATATGGGAGTTTGAATCCAAGAAATGGTTGAGAAGGCAAAAAAGTTTTCGCAATTCTGCTGCTCCAAACGCTTAACCAGAATGGCCTAGGGAAAAAATACACATACCGTTGTAATCGGGCGAGTTTCTACTTTCAGATGCTAGAACAATTTTTGGGTTAGGTCAATCCATTCGCGAGATATGGGAGTTTGAAGCCAAGAAATGGTTGAGAAGGCAAAAAATTTTTCGCAATTCTGCTGATCCAAACGCTTAACCAGAATGGGCTGGGGAAAAAATACACATACCGTTGCAATCGGGCGAGTTTCTACTTTCAGATGCAATAGGAATTCTTGGCTTAGGTCAATCCGTTCGCGAGATATGGGAGTTTGAATCCAAGAAATGGTTGAGAAGGCAAAAAATTATTCGCAATTCTGCTAATCCAAACGGTTAACCAGAATGGCCTAGGGAGAAAATACACATACCGTTGTAATCGGGCTAGTTTCTACTTTCAGAGGCAATAGGAATTTTTGGGTTAGGTCAATCCGTTCGCGAGATATGCGAGTTTGAAGCTAAGAAATGGTTGAGAAGAGAACAAATTTTTCGCAATTCTGCTGCTCCAAACGCTTAACCAGAATTGCCTAGGGAAAAAATACGCATACAGTTGTAATCGGGCGAGTTTCTACTTTCAGACGCTACAGGAATTTTTGGGTTAGGTCAATCCGTTCGCGAGATATGGGACTTTGAAACTAAGAAATGGTTGAGAAGACAACAAATTTTTCGCATTTCTGCTGATCCAAACGCTTAACCAGAATGGGCTGGGGAAAAAATGCACATACCGTTGCAATCGGGCGAGTTTCTACTTTCAGACGCTACAGGAATTTTTGGGTTAGGTCAATCCGTTCGCGAGATATGGGAGTTTGAAGCCAAGAAATGGTTGAGAAGGTAAAAAATTTTTCGCATTTCTGCTGCTCCAAACGCTTAACCAGAATGGCCTAGGGAAAAAATACACATACCGTTGTAATCGGGCGAGTTTCTACTTTCAGATGCAATATGAATTCTTGGGTTAGGTCAATCCGTTCGCGAGATATGGGAGTTTGAAGCTAAGAAATGGTTGAGAAGACAACAAATTTTTCGCACTTCTGCTGCTCCAAACGCATAACCACAATGGCCTAGGGAAGAAATACACATACCGTTGTAATCGGGCGAGTTTCTACTTTCAGAGGCAATAGGAATTTTTGGGTTAGGTCAATCCGTTCGCAAGATATGCGAGTTTGAAGCTAAGAAATGTTTGAGAAGACAACAAATTTTTCGCAATTCTGCTGATCCAAACGCTTAACCAGAATGGGCTGGGGAAAAAATACACATATCGTTGCAATCGGGCGAGTTTCTACTTTCAGACGCTACAGGAATTTTTGGGTTATGTCAATCCGTTCGCGAGATATGGGAGTTTGAAGCTAAGAAATGGTTGAGAAGACAACAAATTTTTCGCACTTCTGCTGCTCCAAACGCATAACCACAATGGCCTAGGGAAGAAATACACATACCGTTGTAATCGGGCGAGTTTCTACTTTCAGACGCAACAGGAATTTTCGGTTTAGGTCAATCCGTTCGCGAGATATGGGAGTTTGAATCCAAGAAATGGTTGAGAAGGCAAAAAAGTTTTCGCAATTCTGCTGCTCCAATAGCTTAACCAGAATGGCCTAGGGAAAAAATACACATACCGTTGTAATCGGGCGAGTTTCTACTTTCAGATGCTATAACAATTTTTGGGTTAGGTCAATCCATTCGCGAGATATGGGAGTTTGAAGCCAAGAAATGGTTGAGAAGGCAAAAAATTTTTCGCAATTCTGCTAATCCAAACGGTTAACCAGAATGGCCTAGGGAGAAAATACACATACCGTTGTAATCGGGATAGTTTCTACTTTCAGAGGCAATAGGAATTTTTGGGTTAGGTCAATCCGTTCGCAAGATATGCGAGCTTGAAGCTAAGAAATGGTTGAGAAGACAACAAATTTTTCGCAATTCTGCTGATCCAAACGCTTAACCAGAATGGGCTGGGGAAAAAATACACATACCGTTGCAATCGGGCGAGTTTCTACTTTCAGACGCTACAGGAATTTTTGGGTTACGTCAATCCGTTCGCGAGATATGGGAGTTTGAAGCCAAGAAATGGTTGAGAAGGTAAAAAATTTTTCGCATTTCTGCTGCTCCAAACGCTTAACCAGAATGGCCTAGGGAGAAAATACACATACCGTTGTAATCGGGCTAGTTTCTACTTTCAGAGGCAATAGGAATTTTTGGGTTAGGTCAATCCGTTCGCGAGATATGCGAGTTTGAAGCTAAGAAATGGTTGAGAAGAGAACAAATTTTTCGCAATTCTGCTGCTCCAAACGCTTAACCAGAATGGCCTAGGGAAAAAATACGCATACAGTTGTAATCGGGCGAGTTTCTACTTTCAGATGCAATAGGAATTCTTGGGTTAGGTCAATCCGTTCGCGAGATATGGGAGTTTGAATCCAAGAAATCGTTGAGAAGGCAACAAATTTTTCGCACTTCTGCTGCTCCAAACGCATAACCACAATGGCCTAGGGAAGAAATACATATACCGTTGTAATCGGGCGAGTTTCTACTTTCAGAGGCAATAGGAATTTTTGGGTTAGGTCAATCCGTTCGCAACATATGCGAGCTTGAAGCTAAGAAATGGTTGAGAAGACAACAAATTTTTCGCAATTCTGCTGATCCAAACGCTTAACCAGAATGGGCTGGGGAAAAAATACACATACCGTTGCAATCGGGCGAGTTTCTACTTTCAGACGCTACAGGAATTTTTGGGTTACGTCAATCCGTTCGCGAGATATGGGAGTTTGAAGCCAAGAAATGGTTGAGAAGGTAAAAAATTTTTCGCATTTCTGCTGCTCCAAACGCTTAACCAGAATGGCCTAGGGAGAAAATACACATACCGTTGTCATCGGGCTAGTTTCTACTTTCAGAGGCAATAGGAATTTTTGGGTTAGGTCAATCCGTTCGCGAGATATGCGAGTTTGAAGCTAAGAAATGGTTGAGAAGAGAACAAATTTTTCGCAATTCTGCTGCTCCAAACGCTTAACCAGAATGGGCTGGGGAAAAAATACACATACCGTTGCAATCGGGCGAGTTTCTACTTCCAGACGCTACAGGAATTTTTGGGTTATGTCAATCCGTTCGCGAGATATGGGAGTTTGAAGCCAAGAAATGGTTGAGAAGGCAACAAATTTTTCGCACTTCTGCTGCTCCAAACGCATAACCACAATGGCCTAGGGAAGAAATACATATACCGTTGTAATCGGGCGAGTTTCTACTTTCAGAGGCAATAGGAATTTTTGGGTTAGGTCAATCCGTTCGCAACATATGCGAGCTTGAAGCTAAGAAATGGTTGAGAAGACAACAAATTTTTCGCAATTCTGCTGATCCAAACGCTTAACCAGAATGGGCTGGGGAAAAAATACACATACCGTTGCAATCTGGCGAGTTTCTACTTCCAGACGCTACAGGAATTTTTGGGATATGTCAATCCGTTCGCGAGATATGGGAGTTTGAAGCCAAGAAATGGTTGAGAAGGCAAAAAATTTTTCGCATTTCTGCTGTTCCAAACGCTTAACCAGAATGGGCTGGGGAAAAAATACACATACCGTTGCAATCGGGCGAGTTTCTACATTAAGACGCTACAGGAATTTTTGGGTTAGGTCAATCCGTTCGCGAGATATGGGAGTTTGAAACTAAGAAATTGTTGAGAAGACAACAAATTTTTCGCAATTCTGCTGCTCCAAACGCTTGACCAGAATGGGCTAGGGAAAAAATACACATACCGTTGTAATCGGGCGAGTTTCTACTTCTAGACGCTACAGGAATTTTTAGGTTAGGTCAATCCGTTCGCGAGATATGGGAGTTTGAAGCCAAGAAATGGTTGAGAAGGCAAAAAATTTTTCGCAATTCTGCTGCTCCAAACGCTTAACCAGAATGGCCTAGGGAAAAAATACACATACCGTTGTAATCGGGCGAGTTTCTACTTTCAGACGCAACAGGAATTTTTGGGTTAGGTCAATCCGTTCGCGAGATATGGGAGTTTGAATCCAAGAAATGGCTGAGAAGGCAAAAAATTATTCGCAATTCTGCTAATCCAAACGGTTAACCAGAATGGCCTTGGGAGAAAATACACATACCGTTGTAATCGGGCTAGTTTCTACTTTCAGAGGCAATAGGAATTTTTGGGTTAGGTCAATCCGTTCGCGAGATATGCGAGTTTGAAGCTAAGAAATGGTTGAGAAGAGAAAAAATTTTTCGCAATTCTGCTGCTCCAAACGCTTAACCAGAATGGCCTAGGGAAAAAATACGCATACAGTTGTAATCGGGCGAGTTTCTACTTTCAGACGCTACAGGAATTTTTGGGTTAGGTCAATCCGTTCGCGAGATATGGGACTTTGAAACTAAGAAATGGTTGAGAAGACAACAAATTTTTCGCAGTTCTGCTGATCCAAACGCTTAACCAGAATGGGCTGGGGAAGAAATGCACATACCGTTGCAATCGGGCGAGTTTCTACTTTCAGACGCTACAGGAATTTTTGGGTTAGGTCAATCCGTTTGCGAGATATGGGAGTTTGAAGCCAAGAAATGGTTGAGAAAGTAAAAAATTTTTCGCATTTCTGCTGCTCCAAACGCTTAACCAGAATGGCCTAGGGAAAAAATACACATACCGTTGTAATCGGGCGAGTTTCTACTTTCAGATGCAATAGGAATTCTTGGGTTAGGTCAATCCGTTCGCGAGATATGGGAGTTTGAAGCTAAGAAATGGTTGAGAAGACAACAAATTTTTCGCACTTCTGCTGCTCCAAACGCATAACCACAATGGCCTAGGGAAGAAATACACATACCGTTGTAATCGGGCGAGTTTCTACTTTCAGAGGCAATAGGAATTTTTGGGTTAGGTCAATCCGTTCGCAAGATATGCGAGCTTGAAGCTAAGAAATGGTTGAGAAGACAACAAATTTTTCGCAATTCTGCTGATCCAAACGCTTAACCAGAATGGGCTGGGGAAAAAATACACATACCGTTGCAATCGGGCGAGTTTCTACTTTCAGACGCTACAGGAATTTTTGGGTTATGTCAATCCGTTCGCGAGATATGGGAGTTTGAAGCCAAGAAATGGTTGAGAAGGCAAAAAATTTTTCGCATTTCTGCTGCTCCAAACGCTTAACCAGAATGGCCTAGGGAAAAAATACACATACCGTTGTAATCGGGCGAGTTTCTACTTTCAGATGCAATAGGAATTCTTGGGTTAGGTCAATCCGTTCGCGAGATATGGGAGTTTGAAGCTACGAAATGGTTGAGAAGACAACAAATTTTTCGCACTTCTGCTGCTCCAAACGCATCACCACAATGGCCTAGGGAAGAAATACACATACCGTTGTAATCGGGCGAGTTTCTACTTTCAGAGGCAATAGGAATTTTTGGGTTAGGTCAATCCGTTCGCGAGATATGCGAGTTTGAAGCTAAGAAATGGTTGAGAAGACAACAAATTTTTCGCAGTTCTGCTGCTCCAAACGCTTAACCAGAATGGCCTAGGGAAAAAATACGCATACAGTTGTAATCGGGCGAGTTTCTACTTTCAGGCGCAGCAGGAATTTTTGGGTTTGGTCAATTCGTTCGCGAGATATGGGACTTTGAAACTAAGAAATGGTTGAGAAGACAACAAATTTTTCGCAATTCTGCTGATCCAAACGCTTAACCAGAATGGGCTGGGGAAAAAATACACATACCGTTGCAATCGGGCGAGTTTCTACTTTCAGACGCTACAAGGAATTTTTGGGTTAGGTCAATCCGTTCGCGAGATATGGGACTTTGAAACTAAGAAATGGTTGAGAAGACAACAAATTTTTCGCAGTTCTGCTGATCCAAACGCTTAACCAGAATGGGCTGGGGAAAAAATGCACATACCGTTGCAATCGGGCGAGTTTCTACTTTCAGACGCTACAGGAATTTTTGGGTTAGGTCAATCCGTTCGCGAGATATGGGAGTTTGAAGCCAAGAAATGGTTGAGAAGGTAAAAAATTTTTCGCATTTCTGCTGCTCCAAACGCTTAACCAGAATGGCCTAGGGAAAAAATACACACACCGTTGTAATCGGGCGAGTTTCTACTTTCAGATGCAATAGGAATTCTTGGGTTAGGTCAATCCGTTCGCGAGATATGGGAGTTTGAAGCTAAGAAATGGTTGAGAAGACAACAAATTTTTCGCACTTCTGCTGCTCCAAACGCATAACCACAATGGCCTAGGGAAGAAATACACATACCGTTGTAATCGGGCGAGTTTCTACTTTCAGAGGCAATAGGAATTTTTGGGTTAGGTCAATCCGTTCGCAAGATATGCGAGTTTGAAGCTAAGAAATGGTTGAGAAGACAACAAATTTTTCGCAGTTCTGCTGATCCAAACGCTTAACCAGAATGGGCTGGGGAAAAAATGCACATACCGTTGCAATCGGGCGAGTTTCTACTTTCAGACGCTACAGGAATTTTTGGGTTAGGTCAATCCGTTCGCGAGATATGGGAGTTTGAATCCAAGAAATGGTTGAGAAGGCAAAAAATTATTCGCAATACTGCTAATCCAAACGGTTAACCAGAATGGCCTAGGGAGAAAATACACATACCGTTGTAATCGGGCTAGTTTCTACTTTCAGAGGCAATAGGAATTTTTGGGTTAGGTCAATCCGTTCGCGAGATATGCGAGTTTGAAGCTAAGAAATGGTTGAGAAGAGAACAAATTTTTCGCAATTCTGCTGCTCCAAACGCTTAACCAGAATGGCCTAGGGAAAAAATACGCATACAGTTGTAATCGGGCGAGTTTCTACTTTCAGACGATACAGGAATTTTTGGGTTAGGTCAATCCGTTCGCGAGATATGGGACTTTGAAACTAAGAAATGGTTGAGAAGACAACAAATTTTTCGCAGTTCTGCTGATCCAAACGCTTAACCAGAATGGGCTGGGGAAAAAATGCACATACCGTTGCAATCGGGCGAGTTTCTACTTTCAGACGCTACAGGAATTTTTGGGTTAGGTCAATCCGTTCGCAAGATATGCGAGCTTGAAGCTAAGAAATGGTTGAGAAGACAACAAATTTTTCGCAATTCTGCTGATCCAAACGCTTAACCAGAATGGGCTGGGGAAAAAATACACATACCGTTGCAATCGGGCGAGTTTCTACTTCCAGACGCTACAGGAATTTTTGGGTTATGTCAATCCGTTCGCGAGATATGGGAGTTTGAAGCCAAGAAATGGTTGAGAAGGCAAAAAATTTTTCGCATTTCTGCTGCTCCAAACGCTTAACCAGAATGGGCTGGGGAAAAAATACACATACCGTTGCAATCGGGCGAGTTTCTACATTCAGACGCTACAGGAATTTTTGGGTTAGGTCAATCCGTTCGCGAGATATGGGAGTTTGAAACTAAGAAATTGTTGAGAAGACAACAAATTTTTCGCAATTCTGCTGCTCCAAACGCTTGACCAGAATGGGCTAGGGAAAAAATACACATACCGTTGTAATCGGGCGAGTTTCTACTTCTAGACGCTACAGGAATTTTTAGGTTAGGTCAATCCGTTCGCGAGATATGGGAGTTTGAAGCCAAGAAATGGTTGAGAAGGCAAAAAATTTTTCGCAATTCTGCTGCTCCAAACGCTTAACCAGAATGGCCTAGGGAAAAAATACACATACCGTTGTAATCGGGCGAGTTTCTACTTTCAGACGCAACAGGAATTTTTGGGTTAGGTCAATCCGTTCGCGAGATATGGGAGTTTGAATCCAAGAAATGGTTGAGAAGGCAAAAAATTATTCGCAATTCTGCTAATCCAAACGGTTAACCACAATGGCCTTGGGAGAAAATACACATACCGTTGTAATCGGGCTAGTTTCTACTTTCAGAGGCAATAGGAATTTTTGGGTTAGGTCAATCCGTTCGCGAGATATGCGAGTTTGAAGCTAAGAAATGGTTGAGAAGAGAACAAATTTTTCGCAATTCTGCTGCTCCAAACGCTTAACCAGAATGGCCTAGGGATAAAATACGCATACAGTTGTAATCGGGCGAGTTTCTACTTTCAGACGCTACAGGAATTTTTGGGTTAGGTCAATCCGTTCGCGAGATATGGG
Organism: Ptiloglossa arizonensis; assembly: GCF_051014685.1. Lineage (NCBI taxonomy): Eukaryota > Metazoa > Arthropoda > Insecta > Hymenoptera > Colletidae > Ptiloglossa > Ptiloglossa arizonensis. The sequence goes on from NW_027479111.1 coordinate 157,928, forward strand.
AGTTTGAAGCCAAGAAATGGTTGAGAAAGTAAAAAATTTTTCGCATTTCTGCTGCTCCAAACGCTTAACCAGAATGGCCTAGGGAAAAAATACACATACCGTTGTAATCGGGCGAGTTTCTACTTTCAGATGAAATAGGAATTCTTGGGTTAGGTCAATCCGTTCGCGAGATATGGGAGTTTGAAGCTAAGAAATGGTTGAGAAGACAACAAATTTTTCGCACTTCTGCTGCTCCAAACGCATAACCACAATGGCCTAGGGAAGAAATACACATACCGTTGTAATCGGGCGAGTTTCTACTTTCAGAGGCAATAGGAATTTTTGGGTTAGGTCAATCCGTTCGTAAGATATGCGAGCTTGAAGCTAAGAAATGGTTGAGAAGACAACAAATTTTTCGCAATTCTGCTGATCCAAACGCTTAACCAGAATGGGCTGGGGAAAAAATACACATACCGTTGAAATCGGGCGAGTTTCTACTTTCAGACGCTACAGGAATTTTTGGGTTATGTCAATCCGTTCGCGAGATATGGGAGTTTGAAGCCAAGAAATGGTTGAGAAGGCAAAAAATTTTTCGCATTTCTGCTGCTCCAAACGCTTAACCAGAATGGCCTAGGGAAAAAATACACATACCGTTGTAATCGGGCGAGTTTCTACTTTCAGATGCAATAGGAATTCTTGGGTTAGGTCAATCCGTTCGCGAGATATGGGAGTTTGAAGCTACGAAATGGTTGAGAAGACAACAAATTTTTCGCACTTCTGCTGCTCCAAACGCATCACCACAATGGCCTAGGGAAGAAATACACATACCGTTGTAATCGGGCGAGTTTCTACTTTCAGAGGCAATAGGAATTTTTGGGTTAGGTCAATCCGTTCGCGAGATATGCGAGTTTGAAGCTAAGAAATGGTTGAGAAGACAACAAATTTTTCGCAGTTCTGCTGCTCCAAACGCTTAACCAGAATGGCCTAGGGAAAAAATACGCATACAGTTGTAATCGGGCGAGTTTCTACTTTCAGGCGCAGCAGGGATTTTTGGGTTTGGTCAATTCGTTCGCGAGATATGGGACTTTGAAACTAAGAAATGGTTGAGAAGACAACAAATTTTTCGCAATTCTGCTGATCCAAACGCTTAACCAGAATGGGCTGGGGAAAAAATACACATACCGTTGCAATCGGGCGAGTTTCTACTTTCAGACGCTACAAGGAATTTTTGGGTTAGGTCAATCCGTTCGCGAGATATGGGACTTTGAAACTAAGAAATGGTTGAGAAGACAACAAATTTTTCGCAGTTCTGCTGATCCAAACGCTTAACCAGAATGGGCTGGGGAAAAAATGCACATACCGTTGCAATCGGGCGAGTTTCTACTTTCAGACGCTACAGGAATTTTTGGGTTAGGTCAATCCGTTCGCGAGATATGGGAGTTTGAAGCCAAGAAGTGGTTGAGAAGGTAAAAAATTTTTCGCATTTCTGCTGCTCCAAACGCTTAACCAGAATGGCCTAGGGAAAAAATACACATACCGTTGTAATCGGGCGAGTTTCTACTTTCAGATGCAATAGGAATTCTTGGGTTAGGTCAATCCGTTCGCGAGATATGGGAGTTTGAAGCTAAGAAATGGTTGAGAAGACAACAAATTTTTCGCACTTCTGCTGCTCCAAACGCATAACCACAATGGCCTAGGGAAGAAATACACATACCGTTGTAATCGGGCGAGTTTCTACTTTCAGAGGCAATAGGAATTTTTGGGTTAGGTCAATCCGTTCGCAAGATATGCGAGTTTGAAGCTAAGAAATGGTTGAGAAGACAACAAATTTTTCGCAATTCTGCTGATCCAAACGCTTAACCAGAATGGGCTGGGGAAAAAATACACATACCGTTGCAATCGGGCGAGTTTCTACTTTCAGACGCTACAGGAATTTTTGGGTTATGTCAATCCGTTCGCGAGATATGGGAGTTTGAAGCTAAGAAATGGTTGAGAAGACAACAAATTTTTCGCACTTCTGCTGCTCCAAACGCATAACCAGAATGGCCTAGGGAAAAAATACGCATACAGTTGTAATCGGGCGAGTTTCTACTTTCAGACGCTACAGGAATTTTTGGGTTAGGTCAATCCGTTCGCGAGATATGGGACTTTGAAACTAAGAAATGGTTGAGAAGACAACAAATTTTTCGCAGTTCTGCTGATCCAAACGCTTAACCAGAATGGGCTGGGGAAAAAATGCACATACCGTTGCAATCGGGCGAGTTTCTACTTTCAGACGCTACAGGAATTTTTGGGTTAGGTCAATCCGTTCGCGAGATATGGGAGTTTGAAGCCAAGAAATGGTTGAGGAAGTAAAAAATTTTTCGCATTTCTGCTGCTCCAAACGCTTAACCAGAATGGCCTAGGGAAAAAATAAACATACCGTTGTAATCGGGCGAGTTTCTACTTTCAGATGCAATAGGAATTCTTGGGTTAGGTCAATCCGTTCGCGAGATATGGGAGTTTGAAGCTAAGAAATGGTTGAGAAGACAACAAATTTTTCGCACTTCTGCTGCTCCAAACGCATAACCACAATGGCCTAGGGAAGAAATACACATACCGTTGTAATCGGGCGAGTTTCTACTTTCAGAGGCAATAGGAATTTTTGGGTTAGGTCAATCCGTTCGCAAGATATGCGAGCTTGAAGCTAAGAAATGGTTGAGAAGACAACAAATTTTTCGCAATTCTGCTGATCCAAACGCTTAACCAGAATGGGCTGGGGAAAAAATACACATACCGTTGCAATCGGGCGAGTTTCTACTTTCAGACGCTACAGGAATTTTTGGGTTATGTCAATCCGTTCGCGAGATATGGGAGTTTGAAGCCAAGAAATGGTTGAGAAGGCAAAAAATTTTTCGCATTTCTGCTGCTCCAAACGCTTAACCAGAATGGCCTAGGGAAAAAATACACATACCGTTGTAATCGGGCGAGTTTCTACTTTCAGATGCAATAGGAATTCTTGGGTTAGGTCAATCCGTTCGCGAGATATGGGAGTTTGAAGCTACGAAATGGTTGAGAAGACAACAAATTTTTCGCACTTCTGCTGCTCCAAACGCATCACCACAATGGCCTAGGGAAGAAATACACATACCGTTGTAATCGGGCGAGTTTCTACTTTCAGAGGCAATAGGAATTTTTTGGGTTAGGTCAATCCGTTCGCGAGATATGCGAGTTTGAAGCTAAGAAATGGTTGAGAAGACAACAAATTTTTCGCAGTTCTGCTGCTCCAAACGCTTAACCAGAATGGCCTAGGGAAAAAATACGCATACAGTTGTAATCGGGCGAGTTTCTACTTTCAGGCGCAGCAGGAATTTTTGGGTTTGGTCAATTCGTTCGCGAGATATGGGACTTTGAAACTAAGAAATGGTTGAGAAGACAACAAATTTTTCGCAATTCTGCTGATCCAAACGCTTAACCAGAATGGGCTGGGGAAAAAATACACATACCGTTGCAATCGGGCGAGTTTCTACTTTCAGACGCTACAAGGAATTTTTGGGTTAGGTCAATCCGTTCGCGAGATATGGGACTTTGAAACTAAGAAATGGTTGAGAAGACAACAAATTTTTCGCAGTTCTGCTGATCCAAACGCTTAACCAGAATGGGCTGGGGAAAAAATGCACATACCGTTGCAATCGGGCGAGTTTCTACTTTCAGACGCTACAGGAATTTTTGGGTTAGGTCAATCCGTTCGCGAGATATGGGAGTTTGAAGCCAAGAAGTGGTTGAGAAGGTAAAAAATTTTTCGCATTTCTGCTGCTCCAAACGCTTAACCAGAATGGCCTAGGGAAAAAATACACATACCGTTGTAATCGGGCGAGTTTCTACTTTCAGATGCAATAGGAATTCTTGGGTTAGGTCAATCCGTTCGCGAGATATGGGAGTTTGAAGCTAAGAAATGGTTGAGAAGACAACAAATTTTTCGCACTTCTGCTGCTCCAAACGCATAACCACAATGGCCTAGGGAAGAAATACACATACCGTTGTAATCGGGCGAGTTTCTACTTTCAGAGGCAATAGGAATTTTTGGGTTAGGTCAATCCGTTCGCAAGATATGCGAGTTTGAAGCTAAGAAATGGTTGAGAAGACAACAAATTTTTCGCAATTCTGCTGATCCAAACGCTTAACCAGAATGGGCTGGGGAAAAAATACACATACCGTTGCAATCGGGCGAGTTTCTACTTTCAGACGCTACAGGAATTTTTGGGTTATGTCAATCCGTTCGCGAGATATGGGAGTTTGAAGCTAAGAAATGGTTGAGAAGACAACAAATTTTTCGCACTTCTGCTGCTCCAAACGCATAACCAGAATGGCCTAGGGAAAAAATACGCATACAGTTGTAATCGGGCGAGTTTCTACTTTCAGACGCTACAGGAATTTTTGGGTTAGGTCAATCCGTTCGCGAGATATGGGACTTTGAAACTAAGAAATGGTTGAGAAGACAACAAATTTTTCGCAGTTCTGCTGATCCAAACGCTTAACCAGAATGGGCTGGGGAAAAAATGCACATACCGTTGCAATCGGGCGAGTTTCTACTTTCAGACGCTACAGGAATTTTTGGGTTAGGTCAATCCGTTCGCGAGATATGGGAGTTTGAAGCCAAGAAATGGTTGAGGAAGTAAAAAATTTTTCGCATTTCTGCTGCTCCAAACGCTTAACCAGAATGGCCTAGGGAAAAAATAAACATACCGTTGTAATCGGGCGAGTTTCTACTTTCAGATGCAATAGGAATTCTTGGGTTAGGTCAATCCGTTCGCGAGATATGGGAGTTTGAAGCTAAGAAATGGTTGAGAAGACAACAAATTTTTCGCACTTCTGCTGCTCCAAACGCATAACCACAATGGCCTAGGGAAGAAATACACATACCGTTGTAATCGGGCGAGTTTCTACTTTCAGAGGCAATAGGAATTTTTGGGTTAGGTCAATCCGTTCGCAAGATATGCGAGCTTGAAGCTAAGAAATGGTTGAGAAGACAACAAATTTTTCGCAATTCTGCTGATCCAAACGCTTAACCAGAATGGGCTGGGGAAAAAATACACATACCGTTGCAATCGGGCGAGTTTCTACTTTCAGACGCTACAGGAATTTTTGGGTTATGTCAATCCGTTCGCGAGATATGGGAGTTTGAAGCCAAGAAATGGTTGAGAAGGCAAAAAATTTTTCGCATTTCTGCTGCTCCAAACGCTTAACCAGAATGGCCTAGGGAAAAAATACACATACCGTTGTAATCGGGCGAGTTTCTACTTTCAGATGCAATAGGAATTCTTGGGTTAGGTCAATCCGTTCGCGAGATATGGGAGTTTGAAGCTACGAAATGGTTGAGAAGACAACAAATTTTTCGCACTTCTGCTGCTCCAAACGCATCACCACAATGGCCTAGGGAAGAAATACACATACCGTTGTAATCGGGCGAGTTTCTACTTTCAGAGGCAATAGGAATTTTTGGGTTAGGTCAATCCGTTCGCGAGATATGCGAGTTTGAAGCTAAGAAATGGTTGAGAAGACAACAAATTTTTCGCAGTTCTGCTGCTCCAAACGCTTAACCAGAATGGCCTAGGGAAAAAATACGCATACAGTTGTAATCGGGCGAGTTTCTACTTTCAGGCGCAGCAGGAATTTTTGGGTTTGGTCAATTCGTTCGCGAGATATGGGACTTTGAAACTAAGAAATGGTTGAGAAGACAACAAATTTTTCGCAATTCTGCTGATCCAAACGCTTAACCAGAATGGGCTGGGGAAAAAATACACATACCGTTGCAATCGGGCGAGTTTCTACTTTCAGACGCTACAAGGAATTTTTGGGTTAGGTCAATCCGTTCGCGAGATATGGGACTTTGAAACTAAGAAATGGTTGAGAAGACAACAAATTTTTCGCAGTTCTGCTGATCCAAACGCTTAACCAGAATGGGCTGGGGAAAAAATGCACATACCGTTGCAATCGGGCGAGTTTCTACTTTCAGACGCTACAGGAATTTTTGGGTTAGGTCAATCCGTTCGCGAGATATGGGAGTTTGAAGCCAAGAAATGGTTGAGAAGGTAAAAAATTTTTCGCATTTCTGCTGCTCCAAACGCTTAACCAGAATGGCCTAGGGAAAAAATACACATACCGTTGTAATCGGGCGAGTTTCTACTTTCAGATGCAATAGGAATTCTTGGGTTAGGTCAATCCGTTCGCGAGATATGGGAGTTTGAAGCTAAGAAATGGTTGAGAAGACAACAAATTTTTCGCACTTCTGCTGCTCCAAACGCATAACCACAATGGCCTAGGGAAGAAATACACATACCGTTGTAATCGGGCGAGTTTCTACTTTCAGAGGCAATAGGAATTTTTGGGTTAGGTCAATCCGTTCGCAAGATATGCGAGTTTGAAGCTAAGAAATGGTTGAGAAGACAACAAATTTTTCGCAATTCTGCTGATCCAAACGCTTAACCAGAATGGGCTGGGGAAAAAATACACATACCGTTGCAATCGGGCGAGTTTCTACTTTCAGACGCTACAGGAATTTTTGGGTTATGTCAATCCGTTCGCGAGATATGGGAGTTTGAAGCTAAGAAATGGTTGAGAAGACAACAAATTTTTCGCACTTCTGCTGCTCCAAACGCATAACCAGAATGGCCTAGGGAAAAAATACGCATACAGTTGTAATCGGGCGAGTTTCTACTTTCAGGCGCAGCAGGAATTTTTGGGTTTGGTCAATTCGTTCGCGAGATATGGGACTTTGAAACTAAGAAATGGTTGAGAAGACAACAAATTTTTCGCAATTCTGCTGCTCCAAACGCTTAACCAGAATGGCCTAGGGAAAAAATACGCATACAGTTGTAATCGGGCGAGTTTCTACTTTCAGGCGCAGCAGGAATTTTTGGGTTTGGTCAATTCGTTCGCGAGATATGGGACTTTGAAACTAAGAAATGGTTGAGAAGACAACAAATTTTTCGCAATTCTGCTGATCCAAACGCTTAACCAGAATGGGCTGGGGAAAAAATACACATACCGTTGCAATCGGGCGAGTTTCTACTTTCAGACGCTACAAGGAATTTTTGGGTAAGGTCAATCCGTTCGCGAGATATGGGACTTTGAAACTAAGAAATGGTTGAGAAGACAACAAATTTTTCGCAGTTCTGCTGATCCAAACGCTTAACCAGAATGGGCTGGGGAAAAAATGCATATACCGTTGCAATCGGGCGAGTATCTACTTTCAGACGCTACAGGAATTTTTGGGTTAGGTCAATCCGTTCGCGAGATATGGGAGTTTGAAGCCAAGAAATGGTTGAGAAGGTAAAAAATTTTTCGCATTTCTGCTGCTCCAAACGCTTAACCAGAATGGCCTAGGGAAAAAATACACATACCGTTGTAATCGGGCGAGTTTCTACTTTCAGATGCAATAGGAATTCTTGGGTTAGGTCAATCCGTTCGCGAGATATGCGAGTTTGAAGCTAAGAAATGGTTGAGAAGACAACAAATTTTTCGCAATTCTGCTGCTCCAAACGCTTAACCAGAATGGCCTAGGGAAAAAATACGCATACAGTTGTAATCGGGCGAGTTTCTACTTTCAGGCGCAGCAGGAATTTTTGGGTTTGGTCAATTCGTTCGCGAGATATGGGACTTTGAAACTAAGAAATGTTTGAGAAGACAACAAATTTTTCGCAATTCTGCTGATCCAAACGCTTAACCAGAATGGGCTGGGGAAAAAATACACATACCGTTGTAATCGGGCGAGTTTCTACTTTCAGACGCAACAGGAATTTTTGGTTTAGGTCAATCCGTTCGCGAGATATGGGAGTTTGAATCCAAGAAATGGTTGAGAAGGCAAAAAAGTTTTCGCAATTCTGCTGCTCCAAACGCTTAACCAGAATGGCCTAGGGAAAAAATACACATACCGTTGTAATCGGGCGAGTTTCTACTTTCAGATGCTATAACAATTTTTGGGTTAGGTCAATCCATTCGCGAGATATGGGAGTTTGAAGCCAAGAAATGGTTGAGAAGGCAAAAAATTTTTCGCAATTCTGCTAATCCAAACGGTTAACCAGAATGGCCTAGGGAGAAAATACACATACCGTTGTAATCGGGCTAGTTTCTACTTTCAGAGGCAATAGGAATTTTTGGGTTAGGTCAATCCGTTCGCGAGATATGCGAGTTTGAAGCTAAGAAATGGTTGAGAAGACAACAAATTTTTCGCAATTCTGCTGCTCCAAACGCTTAACCAGAATGGCCTAGGGAAAAAATACGCATACAGTTGTAATCGGGCGAGTTTCTACTTTCAGACGCAGCTGGAATTTTTGGGTTTGGTCTATCCGTTCGCGAGATATGGGACTTTGAAACTAAGAAATGGTTGAGAAGACAACAAATTTTTCGCAATTCTGCTGATCCAAACGCTTAACCAGAATGGGCTGGGGAAAAAATACACATACCGTTGCAATCGGGCGAGTTTCTACTTTCAGACCCTACAGGAATTTTTGGGTTAGGTCAATCCGTTCGCGAGATATTGGAGTTTGAAGCCAAGAAATGGTTGAGAAGGTAAAAAATTTTTCGCATTTCTGCTGCTCCAAACGCTTATCCAGAATGGCCTAGGGAAAAAATACACATACCGTTGTAATCGGGCGAGTTTCTACTTTCAGATGCAATAGGAATTCTTGGCTTAGGTCAATCCGTTCGCGAGATATGGGAGTTTGAATCCAAGAAATGGTTGAGAAGGCAAAAAATTATTCGCAATTCTGCTAATCCAAACGGTTAACCAGAATGGCCTAGGGAGAAAATACACATACCGTTGTAATCGGGCTAGTTTCTACTTTCAGAGGCAATAGGAATTTTTGGGTTAGGTCAATCCGTTCGCGAGATATGCGAGTTTGAAGCTAAGAAATGGTTGAGAAGAGAACAAATTTTTCGCAATTCTGCTGCTCCAAACGCTTAACCAGAATTGCCTAGGGAAAAAATACGCATACAGTTGTAATCGGGCGAGTTTCTACTTTCAGACGCTACAGGAATTTTTGGGTTAGGTCAATCCGTTCGCGAGATATGGGACTTTGAAACTAAGAAATGGTTGAGAAGACAACAAATTTTTCGCAGTTCTGCTGATCCAAACGCTTAACCAGAATGGGCTGGGGAAAAAATGCACATACCGTTGCAATCGGGCGAGTTTCTACTTTCAGACGCTACAGGAATTTTTGGGTTAGGTCAATCCGTTCGCGAGATATGGGAGTTTGAAGCCAAGAAATGGTTGAGAAGGTAAAAAATTTTTCGAATTTCTGCTGCTCCAAACGCTTAACCAGAATGGCCTAGGGAAAAAATACACATACCGTTGTAATCGGGCGAGTTTCTACTTTCAGATGCAATAGGAATTCTTGGGTTAGGTCAATCCGTTCGCGAGATATGGGAGTTTGAAGCTAAGAAATGGTTGAGAAGACAACAAATTTTTCGCACTTCTGCTGCTCCAAACGCATAACCACAATGGCCTAGGGAAGAAATACACATACCGTTGTAATCGGGCGAGTTTCTACTTTCAGATGCAATAGGAATTTTTGGGGTAGGTCAATCCGTTCGCGAGATATGGGAGTTTGAAGCCAAGAAATGGTTGAGAAGGCAAAAAATTTTTCGCAATTCTGCTGCTCCAAACGCTTAACCAGAATGGCCTAGGGAAAAAATACACATACCATTGTAATCGGGCGAGTTTCTACTTTCAGATGCAATAGGAATTTTTGGGTAAGGTCAATCCGTTCGCGAGATATGGGAGTTTGAAACTAAGAAATGGTTGAGAAGACAACAAATTTTTCGCAATTCTGCTGCTCCAAACGCTTAACCAGAATGGGCTGGGGAAAAAATACACATACCGTTGTAATCGGGCGAGTTTCTACTTTCAGACGCAACAGGAATTCTTGGGTTAGGTCAATCCGTTCGCGAGATATGGGACTTTGAAACTAAGAAATGGTTGAGAAGACAACAAATTTTTCGCAGTTCTGCTGATCCAAACGCTTAACCAGAATGGGCTGGGGAAAAAATACACATACCGTTGTAATCGGGCGAGTTTCTACTTTCAGATGCTATAACAATTTTTGGGTTAGGTCAATCCATTCGCGAGATATGGGAGTTTGAAGCCAAGAAATGGTTGAGAAGGCAAAAAATTTTTCGCAATTCTGCTAATCCAAACGGTTAACCAGAATGGCCTAGGGAGAAAATACACATACCATTGTAATCGGGCGAGTTTCTACTTTCAGATGCAATAGGAATTTTTGGGTAAGGTCAATCCGTTCGCGAGATATGGGAGTTTGAAACTAAGAAATGGTTGAGAAGAGAACAAATTTTTCGCAATTCTGCTGCTCCAAACGCTTAACCAGAATTGCCTAGGGAAAAAATACGCATACAGTTGTAATCGGGCGAGTTTCTACTTTCAGACGCTACAGGAATTTTTGGGTTAGGTCAATCCGTTCGCGAGATATGGGACTTTGAAACTAAGAAATGGTTGAGAAGACAACAAATTTTTCGCAGTTCTGCTGATCCAAACGCTTAACCAGAATGGGCTGGGGAAAAAATGCACATACCGTTGCAATCGGGCGAGTTTCTACTTTCAGACGCTACAGGAATTTTTGGGTTAGGTCAATCCGTTCGCGAGATATGGGAGTTTGAAGCCAAGAAATGGTTGAGAAGGTAAAAAATTTTTCGAATTTCTGCTGCTCCAAACGCTTAACCAGAATGGCCTAGGGAAAAAATACACATACTGTTGTAATCGGGCGAGTTTCTACTTTCAGATGCAATAGGAATTCTTGGGTTAGGTCAATCCGTTCGCGAGATATGGGAGTTTGAAGCTAAGAAATGGTTGAGAAGACAACAAATTTTTCGCACTTCTGCTGCTCCAAACGCATAACCACAATGGCCTAGGGAAGAAATACACATACCGTTGTAATCGGGCGAGTTTCTACTTTCAGATGCAATAGGAATTTTTGGGGTAGGTCAATCCGTTCGCGAGATATGGGAGTTTGAAGCCAAGAAATGGTTGAGAAGGCAAAAAATTTTTCGCAATTCTGCTGCTCCAAACGCTTAACCAGAATGGCCTAGGGAAAAAATACACATACCATTGTAATCGGGCGAGTTTCTACTTTCAGATGCAATAGGAATTTTTGGGTAAGGTCAATCCGTTCGCGAGATATGGGAGTTTGAAACTAAGAAATGGTTGAGAAGACAACAAATTTTTCGCAATTCTGCTGCTCCAAACGCTTAACCAGAATGGGCTGGGGAAAAAATACACATACCGTTGTAATCGGGCGAGTTTCTACTTTCAGACGCAACAGGAATTTTCGGTTTAGGTCAATCCGTTCGCGAGATATGGGAGTTTGAATCCAAGAAATGGTTGAGAAGGCAAAAAAGTTTTCGCAACTCTGCTGCTCCAATAGCTTAACCAGAATGGCCTAGGGAAAAAATACACATACCGTTGTAATCGGGCGAGTTTCTACTTTCAGATGCTATAACAATTTTTGGGTTAGGTCAATCCATTCGCGAGATATGGGAGTTTGAAGCCAAGAAATGGTTGAGAAGGCAAAAAATTTTTCGCAATTCTGCTAATCCAAACGGTTAACCAGAATGGCCTAGGGAGAAAATACACATACCGTTGTAATCGGGATAGTTTCTACTTTCAGAGGCAATAGGAATTTTTGGGTTAGGTCAATCCGTTCGCGAGATATGCGAGTTTGAAGCTAAGAAATGGTTGAGAAGACAACAAATTTTTCGCAATTCTGCTGCTCCAAACGCTTAACCAGAATGGCCTAGGGAAAAAATACGCATACAGTTGTAATCGGGCGAGTTTCTACTTTCAGACGCAGCTGGAATTTTTGGGTTTGGTCTATCCGTTCGCGAGATATGGGACTTTGAAACTAAGAAATGGTTGAGAAGACAACAAATTTTTCGCAATTCTGCTGATCCAAACGCTTAACCAGAATGGGCTGGGGAAAAAATACACATAACGTTGCAATCGGGCGAGTTTCTACTTTCAGACCCTACAGGAATTTTTGGGTTAGGTCAATCCGTTCGCGAGATATGGGAGTTTGAAGCAAAGAAATGGTTGAGAAGGTAAAAAATTTTTCGCATTTCTGCTGCTCCAAACGCTTAACCAGAATGGCCTAGGGAAAAAATACACATACCGTTGTAATCGGGCGAGTTTCTACTTTCAGATGCAATAGGAATTCTTGGCTTAGGTCAATCCGTTCGCGAGATATGGGAGTTTGAATCCAAGAAATGGTTGAGAAGGCAAAAAATTATTCGCAATTCTGCTAATCCAAACGGTTAACCAGAATGGCCTAGGGAGAAAATACACATACCGTTGTAATCGGGCTAGTTTCTACTTTCAGAGGCAATAGGAATTTTTGGGTTAGGTCAATCCGTTCGCGAGATATGCGAGTTTGAAGCTAAGAAATGGTTGAGAAGAGAACAAATTTTTCGCAATTCTGCTGCTCCAAACGCTTAACCAGAATGGCCTAGGGAAAAAATACGAATACAGTTGTAATCGGGCGAGTTTCTACTTTCAGACGCTACAGGAATTTTTGGGTTAGGTCAATCCGTTCGCGAGATATGGGACTTTGAAACTAAGAAATGGTTGAGAAGACAACAAATTTTTCGCAGTTCTGCTGATCCAAACGCTTAACCAGAATGGGCTGGGGAAAAAATGCACATACCGTTGCAATCGGGCGAGTTTCTACTTTCAGACGCTACAGGAATTTTTGGGTTAGGTCAATCCGTTCGCGAGATATGGGAGTTTGAAGCCAAGAAATGGTTGAGAAGGTAAAAAATTTTTCGCATTTCTGCTGCTCCAAACGCTTAACCAGAATGGCCTAGGGAAAAAATACACATACCGTTGTAATCGGGCGAGTTTCTACTTTCAGATGCAATAGGAATTCTTGGGTTAGGTCAATCCGTTCGCGAGATATGGGAGTTTGAAGCTAAGAAATGGTTGAGAAGACAACAAATTTTTCGCACTTCTGCTGCTCCAAACGCATAACCACAATGGCCTAGGGAAGAAATACACATACCGTTGTAATCGGGCGAGTTTCTACTTTCAGAGGCAATAGGAATTTTTGGGTTAGGTCAATCCGTTCGCAAGATATGCGAGCTTGAAGCTAAGAAATGGTTGAGAAGACAACAAATATTTCGCAATTCTGCTGATCCAAACGCTTAACCAGAATGGGCTGGGGAAAAAATACACATACCGTTGCAATCGGGCGAGTTTCTACTTTCAGACGCTACAGGAATTTTTGGGTTATGTCAATCCGTTCGCGAGATATGGGAGTTTGAAGCCAAGAAATGGTTGAGAAGGCAAAAAATTTTTCGCATTTCTGCTGCTCCAAACGCTTAACCAGAATGGCCTAGGGAAAAAATACACATACCGTTGTAATCGGGCGAGTTTCTACTTTCAGATGCAATAGGAATTCTTGGGCTATGTCAATCCGTTCGCGAGATATGGGAGTTTGAAGCTAAGAAATGGTTGAGAAGACAACAAATTTTTCGCACTTCTGCTGCTCCAAACGCATAACCACAATGGCCTAGGGAAGAAATACACATACCGTTGTAATCGGGCGAGTTTCTACTTTCAGAGGCAATAGGAATTTTTGGGTTAGGTCAATCCGTTCGCGAGATATGCGTGTTTGAAGCTAAGAAATGGTTGAGAAGACAACAAATTTTTCGCAATTCTGCTGCTCCAAACGCTTAACCAGAATGGCCTAGGGAAAAAATACGCATACAGTTGTAATCGGGCGAGTTTCTACTTTCAGGCGCAGCAGGAATTTTTGGGTTTGGTCAATTCGTTCGCGAGATATGGGACTTTGAAACTAAGAAATGGTTGAGAAGACAACAAATTTTTCGCAATTCTGCTGATCCAAACGCTTAACCAGAATGGGCTGGGGAAAAAATACACATACCGTTGCAATCGGGCGAGTTTCTACTTTCAGACGCTACAGGAATTTTTGGGTTAGGTCAATCCGTTCGCGAGATATGGGAGTTTGAAGCCAAGAAATGGTTGAGAAGGTAAAAAATTTTTCGCATTTCTGCTGCTCCAAACGCTTAACCAGAATGGCCTAGGGAAAAAATACACATACCGTTGTAATCGGGCGAGTTTCTACTTTCAGATGCAATAGGAATTCTTGGGTTAGGTCAATCCGTTCGCGAGATATGGGAGTTTGAAGCTAAGAAATGGTTGAGAAGACAACAAATTTTTCGCACTTCTGCTGCTCCAAACGCATAAACACAATGGCCTAGGGAAGAAATACACATACCGTTGTAATCGGGCGAGTTTCTACTTTCAGATGCAATAGGAATTTTTGGGTTAGGTCAATCCGTTCGCGAGATATGGGAGTTTGAAGCCAAGAAATGGTTGCGAAGGCAAAAAATTTTTCGCAATTCTGCTGCTCCAAACGCTTAACCAGAATGGCCTAGGGAAAAAATACACATACCATTGTAATCGGGCGAGTTTCTACTTTCAGATGCAATAGGAATTTTTGGGTAAGGTCAATCCGTTCGCGAGATATGGGAGTTTGAAACTAAGAAATGGTTGAGAAGACAACAAATTTTTCGCAATTCTGCTGCTCCAAACGCTTAACCAGAATGGGCTGGGGAAAAAATACACATACCGTTGTAATCGGGCGAGTTTCTACTTTCAGACGCAACAGGAATTTTTGGTTTAGGTCAATCCGTTCGCGAGATATGGGAGTTTGAATCCAAGAAATGGTTGAGAAGGCAAAAAAGTTTTCGCAATTCTGCTGCTCCAAACGCTTAACCAGAATGGCCTAGGGAAAAAATACACATACCGTTGTAATCGGGCGAGTTTCTACTTTCAGATGCTATAACAATTTTTGGGTTAGGTCAATCCATTCGCGAGATATGGGAGTTTGAAGCCAAGAAATGGTTGAGAAGGCAAAAAATTTTTCGCAATTCTGCTAATCCAAACGGTTAACCAGAATGGCCTAGGGAGAAAATACACATACCGTTGTAATCGGGCTAGTTTCTACTTTCAGAGGCAATAGGAATTTTTGGGTTAGGTCAATCCGTTCGCGAGATATGGGAGTTTGAAGCCAAGAAATGGTTGAGAAGGCAAAAAATTTTTCGCAATTCTGCTGCTCCAAACGCTTAACCAGAATGGCCTAGGGAAAAAATACACATACCATTGTAATCGGGCGAGTTTCTACTTTCAGATGCAATAGGAATTTTTGGGTAAGGTCAATCCGTTCGCGAGATATGGGAGTTTGAAACTAAGAAATGGTTGAGAAGACAACAAATTTTTCGCAATTCTGCTGCTCCAAACGCTTAACCAGAATGGGCTGGGGAAAAAATACACATACCGTTGTAATCGGGCGAGTTTCTACTTTCAGACGCAACAGGAATTTTCGGTTTAGGTCAATCCGTTCGCGAGATATGGGAGTTTGAATCCAAGAAATGGTTGAGAAGGCAAAAAAGTTTTCGCAACTCTGCTGCTCCAATAGCTTAACCAGAATGGCCTAGGGAAAAAATACACATACCGTTGTAATCGGGCGAGTTTCTACTTTCAGATGCTATAACAATTTTTGGGTTAGGTCAATCCATTCGCGAGATATGGGAGTTTGAAGCCAAGAAATGGTTGAGAAGGCAAAAAATTTTTCGCAATTCTGCTAATCCAAACGGTTAACCAGAATGGCCTAGGGAGAAAATACACATACCGTTGTAATCGGGATAGTTTCTACTTTCAGAGGCAATAGGAATTTTTGGGTTAGGTCAATCCGTTCGCGAGATATGCGAGTTTGAAGCTAAGAAATGGTTGAGAAGACAACAAATTTTTCGCAATTCTGCTGCTCCAAACGCTTAACCAGAATGGCCTAGGGAAAAAATACGCATACAGTTGTAATCGGGCGAGTTTCTACTTTCAGACGCAGCTGGAATTTTTGGGTTTGGTCTATCCGTTCGCGAGATATGGGACTTTGAAACTAAGAAATGGTTGAGAAGACAACAAATTTTTCGCAATTCTGCTGATCCAAACGCTTAACCAGAATGGGCTGGGGAAAAAATACACATAACGTTGCAATCGGGCGAGTTTCTACTTTCAGACCCTACAGGAATTTTTGGGTTAGGTCAATCCGTTCGCGAGATATGGGAGTTTGAAGCAAAGAAATGGTTGAGAAGGTAAAAAATTTTTCGCATTTCTGCTGCTCCAAACGCTTAACCAGAATGGCCTAGGGAAAAAATACACATACCGTTGTAATCGGGCGAGTTTCTACTTTCAGATGCAATAGGAATTCTTGGCTTAGGTCAATCCGTTCGCGAGATATGGGAGTTTGAATCCAAGAAATGGTTGAGAAGGCAAAAAATTATTCGCAATTCTGCTAATCCAAACGGTTAACCAGAATGGCCTAGGGAGAAAATACACATACCGTTGTAATCGGGCTAGTTTCTACTTTCAGAGGCAATAGGAATTTTTGGGTTAGGTCAATCCGTTCGCGAGATATGCGAGTTTGAAGCTAAGAAATGGTTGAGAAGAGAACAAATTTTTCGCAATTCTGCTGCTCCAACGCTTAACCAGAATGGCCTAGGGAAAAAATACGCATACAGTTGTAATCGGGCGAGTTTCTACTTTCAGACGCTACAGGAATTTTTGGGTTAGGTCAATCCGTTCGCGAGATATGGGACTTTGAAACTAAGAAATGGTTGAGAAGACAACAAATTTTTCGCAGTTCTGCTGATCCAAACGCTTAACCAGAATGGGCTGGGGAAAAAATGCACATACCGTTGCAATCGGGCGAGTTTCTACTTTCAGACGCTACAGGAATTTTTGGGTTAGGTCAATCCGTTCGCGAGATATGGGTGTTTGAAGCAAGAAATGGTTGAGAAGGTAAAAATTTTTCGCATTTTCTGCTGCTCCAAACGCTTAACCAGAATGGCCTAGGGAAAAATACAACATACCGTTGTAATCGGGCGAGTTTCTACTTTCAGATGCAATAGGAATTCTTGGGTTAGGTCAATCCGTTCGCGAGATATGGGAGTTTGAAGCTAAGAAATGGGTTGAGAAGACAACAAAGTTTTCGCACTCTGCTGCTCCAAACGCATAACCACAATGGCCTAGGGAAGAAAATACACATACCGTTGTAATCGGGCGAGTTTCTACTTTCAGAGGCAATAGGAATTTTTGGGTTCGGTCAATCCGTTCGCAAGATATGCGAGCTTGAAGCTAAGAAATGGTTGAGAAGACAACAAATATTTCGCAATTCTGCTGATCCCAAACGCTTAACCAGAATGGGCTGGGGAAAAAATACACATACCGTTGCAATCGGGCGAGTTTCTACTTTCAGACGCTACAGGAATTTTTGGGTTATGTCAATCCGTTCGCGAGATATGGGAGTTTGAAGCCAAGAAATGGTTGAGAAGGCAAAAAATTTTTCGCATTTCTGCTGCTCCAAACGCTTAACCAGATGGCCTAGGGAAAAAATACACATACCGTTGTAATCGGGCGAGTTTCTACTTTCAGATGCAATAGGAATTCTTGGGGCTATGTCAATCCGTTCGCGAGATATGGGAGTTTGAAGCTAAGAAATGGTTGAGAAGACAACAAATTTTTCGCACTTCTGCTGCTCCAAACGCATAACCACAATGGCCTAGGGAAGAAATACACATACGTTGTAATCGGGCGAGTTTCTACTTTCAGAGGCAATAGGAATTTTTGGGTTAGGTCAATCGTTCGCGAGATATGGCGTGTTTTGAAGCTAAGAAATGGTTGAGAAGACAACAAATTTTCGCAATTCTGCTGCTCCAAACGCTTAACCAGAATGGCCTAGGGAAAAAATACGCATACAGTTGTAATCGGGCGAGTTTCTACTTTCAGGCGCAGCAGGAATTTTGGGTTTGGTCAATTCGTTCGCGAGATATGGGACTTTGAAACTAAGAAATGTTGAGAAGACAACAAATTTTTCGCAATTCTGCTGATCCAAACGCTTAACCAGAATGGGCTGGGGAAAAATACACATACCGTTGCAATCGGCGAGTTTCTACTTTCAGACGCTACAGGAATTTTTGGGGTTAGGTCAATCCGTTCGCGAGATATGGGAGTTTGAATCCAAAGAAATGGTTGAGAAGGTAAAAATTTTGTCGCATTTCTGCTGCTCCAAACGCTTAACCAGAATGGCCTAGGGAAAAAATACACATACCGTTGTAATCGGGCGAGTTTCTACTTTCAGATGCAATAGGAATTCTTGGGTTAGGTCAATCCGTTCGCGAGATATGGGAGTTTGAAGCTAAGAAATGGTTGAGAAGACAACAAATTTTTCGCACTTCTGCTGCTCCAAACGCATAAACACAATGGCCTAGGGAAGAAATACACATACCGTTGTAATCGGGCGAGTTTCTACTTTCAGATGCAATAGGAATTTTTGGGTTAGGTCAATCCGTTCGCGAAGATATGGAGTTTGAAGCCAAGAAATGGTTGCGAAGGCAAAAAATTTTTCGCAATTCTGCTGCTCCAAACGCTTAACCAGAATGGCCTAGGGAAAAAAATACACATACCATTGTAATCGGGCGAGTTTCTACTTTCAGATGCAATAGGAATTTTTGGGTAAGGTCAATCCGTTCGCGAGATATGGGAGTTTGAAACTAAGAAATGGTTGAGAAGACAACAAATTTTTCGCAATTCTGCTGCTCCAAACGCTTAACCAGAATGGGCTGGGGAAAAAATACACATACCGTTGTAATCGGGCGAGTTTCTACTTTCAGACGCAACAGGAATTTTTGGTTTAGGTCAATCCGTTCGCGAGATATGGGAGTTTGAATCCAAGAAATGGTTGAGAAGGCAAAAAAGTTATTCGCAATTCTGCTGCTCCAAAACGCTTAACCAGAATGGCCTAGGGAAAAAATACACATACCGTTGTAATCGGGCGAGGTTTCTACTTTCAGATGCTATAACAATTTTTAGGGTTAGGTAAATCCATTCGCGAGATATGGGAGTTTGAAGCCAAGAAATGGTTGAGAAGGCAAAAAATTTTTCGCAATTCTGCTAATCCAAACGGTTAACCAGAATGGCCCTAGGGAGAAAATACACATACCGTTGTAATCGGCTAGTTTCTACTTTCAGAGGCAATAGGAGTTTTTGGGTTAGGTCAATCCGTTCGCGAGATATGCGAGTTTGAAGCTAAGAAATGGTTGAGAAGACAACAAATTTTTTCGCAATTCTGCTGCTCCAAACGCTTAACCCAGATGGCCTAGGGAAAAAATACGCATACAGTTGTAATCGGGCGAGTTTCTACTTTCAGACGCAGCTGGAATTTTTGGGTTTGGTCTATCCGTTCGCGAGATATGGGACTTTGAAAACTAAGAAATGGTTGAGAAGACAACAAATTTTTCGCAATTCTGCTGATCCAAACGCTTAACCAGAATGGGCTGGGGAAAAAATACACATAACGTTGCAATCGGCGAGTTTCTACTTTCAGACCCTACAGGAATTTTTGGGTTAGGTCAATCCGTTCGCGAGATATGGGAGTTTGAAGCAATGAAATGGTTGAGAAGGTAAAAAATTTTTCGCATTTCTGCTGCTCCAAACGCTTAACCAGAATGGCCTAGGGAAAAAATACACATACCGTTGTAATCGGGCGAGTTTCTACTTTCAGATGCAATAGGAATTCTTGCTTAGGTCAATCCGTTCGCGAGATATGGGAGTTTGAATCCAAGAAATGGTTGAGAAGGCAAAAAATTATTCGCAATTCTGCTAATCCAAACGGTTAACCAGAATGGCCTAGGGAGAAAATACACATACCGTTGTAATCGGGCTAGTTTCTACTTTCAGAGGCAATAGGAATTTTTGGGTTAGGTCAATCCGTTCGCGAGATATGCGAGTTTGAAGCTAAGAAATGGTTGAGAAGAGAACAAATTTTTCGCAATTCTGCTGCTCCAAACGCTTAACCAGAATGGCCTAGGGAAAAAATACGCATACAGTTGTAATCGGGCGAGTTTCTACTTTCAGACGCTACAGGAATTTTTGGGTTAGGTCAATCCGTTCGCGAGATATGGGACTTTGAAACTAAGAAATGGTTGAGAAGACAACAAATTTTTCGCAGTTCTGCTGATCCAAACGCTTAACCAGAATGGGCTGGGGAAAAAATGCACATACCGTTGCAATCGGGCGAGTTTCTACTTTCAGACGCTACAGGAATTTTTGGGTTAGGTCAATCCGTTCGCGAGATATGGGAGTTTGAAGCCAAGAAATGGTTGAGAAGGTAAAAAATTTTTCGCATTTCTGCTGCTCCAAACGCTTAACCAGAATGGCCTAGGGAAAAAATACACATACCGTTGTAATCGGGCGAGTTTCTACTTTCAGATGCAATAGGAATTCTTGGGTTAGGTCAATCCGTTCGCGAGATATGGGAGTTTGAAGCTAAGAAATGGTTGAGAAGACAACAAATTTTTCGCACTTCTGCTGCTCCAAACGCATAACCACAATGGCCTAGGGAAGAAATACACATACCGTTGTAATCGGGCGAGTTTCTACTTTCAGAGGCAATAGGAATTTTTGGGTTAGGTCAATCCGTTCGCAAGATATGCGAGCTTGAAGCTAAGAAATGGTTGAGAAGACAACAAATTTTTCGCAATTCTGCTGATCCAAACGCTTAACCAGAATGGGCTGGGGAAAAAATACACATACCGTTGCAATCGGGCGAGTTTCTACTTTCAGACGCTACAGGAATTTTTGGGTTATGTCAATCCGTTCGCGAGATATGGGAGTTTGAAGCCAAGAAATGGTTGAGAAGGCAAAAAATTTTTCGCATTTCTGCTGCTCCAAACGCTTAACCAGAATGGCCTAGGGAAAAAATACACATACCGTTGTAATCGGGCGAGTTTCTACTTTCAGATGCAATAGGAATTCTTGGGTTATGTCAATCCGTTCGCGAGATATGGGAGTTTGAAGCTAAGAAATGGTTGAGAAGACAACAAATTTTTCGCACTTCTGCTGCTCCAAACGCATAACCACAATGGCCTAGGGAAGAAATACACATACCGTTGTAATCGGGCGAGTTTCTACTTTCAGAGGCAATAGGAATTTTTGGGTTAGGTCAATCCGTTCGCGAGATATGCGAGTTTGAATCTAAGAAATGGTTGAGAAGACAACAAATTTTTCGCAATTCTGCTGCTCCAAACGCTTAACCAGAATGGCCTAGGGAAAAAATACGCATACAGTTGTAATCGGGCGAGTTTCTACTTTCAGGCGCAGCAGGAATTTTTGGGTTTGGTCAATTCGTTCGCGAGATATGGGACTTTGAAACTAAGAAATGGTTGAGAAGACAACAAATTTTTCGCAATTCTGCTGATCCAAACGCTTAACCAGAATGGGCTGGGGAAAAAATACACATACCGTTGCAATCGGGCGAGTTTCTACTTTCAGACGCTACAGGAATTTTTGGGTTAGGTCAATCCGTTCGCGAGATATGGGAGTTTGAAGCCAAGAAATGGTTGAGAAGGTAAAAAATTTTTCGCATTTCTGCTGCTCCAAACGCTTAACCAGAATGGCCTAGGGAAAAAATACACATACCGTTGTAATCGGGCGAGTTTCTACTTTCAGATGCAATAGGAATTCTTGGGTTAGGTCAATCCGTTCGCGAGATATGGGAGTTTGAAGCTAAGAAATGGTTGAGAAGACAACAAATTTTTCGCACTTCTGCTGCTCCAAACGCATAAACACAATGGCCTAGGGAAGAAATACACATACCGTTGTAATCGGGCGAGTTTCTACTTTCAGATGCAATAGGAATTTTTGGGTTAGGTCAATCCGTTCGCGAGATATGGGAGTTTGAAGCCAAGAAATGGTTGCGAAGGCAAAAAATTTTTCGCAATTCTGCTGCTCCAAACGCTTAACCAGAATGGCCTAGGGAAAAAATACACATACCATTGTAATCGGGCGAGTTTCTACTTTCAGATGCAATAGGAATTTTTGGGTAAGGTCAATCCGTTCGCGAGATATGGGAGTTTGAAACTAAGAAATGGTTGAGAAGACAACAAATTTTTCGCAATTCTGCTGCTCCAAACGCTTAACCAGAATGGGCTGGGGAAAAAATACACATACCGTTGTAATCGGGCGAGTTTCTACTTTCAGACGCAACAGGAATTTTTGGTTTAGGTCAATCCGTTCGCGAGATATGGGAGTTTGAATCCAAGAAATGGTTGAGAAGGCAAAAAAGTTTTCGCAATTCTGCTGCTCCAAACGCTTAACCAGAATGGCCTAGGGAAAAAATACACATACCGTTGTAATCGGGCGAGTTTCTACTTTCAGATGCTATAACAATTTTTGGGTTAGGTCAATCCATTCGCGAGATATGGGAGTTTGAAGCCAAGAAATGGTTGAGAAGGCAAAAAATTTTTCGCAATTCTGCTAATCCAAACGGTTAACCAGAATGGCCTAGGGAGAAAATACACATACCGTTGTAATCGGGCTAGTTTCTACTTTCAGAGGCAATAGGAATTTTTGGGTTAGGTCAATCCGTTCGCGAGATATGCGAGTTTGAAGCTAAGAAATGGTTGAGAAGACAACAAATTTTTCGCAATTCTGCTGCTCCAAACGCTTAACCAGAATGGCCTAGGGAAAAAATACGCATACAGTTGTAATCGGGCGAGTTTCTACTTTCAGACCCTACAGGAATTTTTGGGTTAGGTCAATCCGTTCGCGAGATATGGGACTTTGAAACTAAGAAATGGTTGAGAAGACAACAAATTTTTCGCAATTCTGCTGATCCAAACGCTTAACCAGAATGGGCTGGGGAAAAAATACACATACCGTTGCAATCGGGCGAGTTTCTACTTTCAGATGCAATAGGAATTCTTGGCTTAGGTCAATCCGTTCGCGAGATATGGGAGTTTGAAGCCAAGAAATGGTTGAGAAGGCAAAAAATTTTTCGCAATTCTGCTGCTCCAAACGCTTAACCAGAATGGCCTAGGGAAAAAATACACATACCATTGTAATCGGGCGAGTTTCTACTTTCAGATGCAATAGGAATTTTTGGGTTAGGTCAATCCGTTCGCGAGATATGGGAGTTTGAAACTAAGAAATGGTTGAGAAGACAACAAATTTTTCGCAATTCTGCTGCTCCAAACGCTTAACCAGAATGGGCTGGGGAAAAAATACACATACCGTTGCAATCGGGCGAGTTTCTACTTTCAGACCCTACAGGAATTTTTGGGTTAGGTCAATCCGTTCGCGAGATATGGGAGTTTGAAGCCAAGAAATGGTTGAGAAGGTAAAAAATTTTTCGCATTTCTGCTGCTCCAAACGCTTAACCAGAATGGCCTAGGGAAAAAATACACATACCGTTGTAATCGGGCGAGTTTCTACTTTCAGATGCAATAGGAATTCTTGGCTTAGGTCAATCCGTTCGCGAGATATGGGAGTTTGAAGCCAAGAAATGGTTGAGAAGGCAAAAAATTTTTCGCAATTCTGCTGCTCCAAACGCTTAACCAGAATGGCCTAGGGAAAAAATACACATACCATTGTAATCGGGCGAGTTTCTACTTTCAGATGCAATAGGAATTTTTGGGTTAGGTCAATCCGTTCGCGAGATATGGGAGTTTGAAACTAAGAAATGGTTGAGAAGACAACAAATTTTTCGCAATTCTGCTGCTCCAAACGCTTGACCAGAATGGGCTAGGGAAAAAATACACATACCGTTGTAATCGGGCGAGTTTCTACTTCCAGACGCTACAGGAATTTTTGCGTTAGGTCAATCCGTTCGCGAGATATGGGAGTTTGAAGCCAAGAAATGGTTGAGAAGGCAAAAAATTTTTCGCACTTCTGCTGCTCCAAACGCCTAACCAGAATGGCCTAGGGAAAAAAAACACATACCGTTGTAATCGGGCGAGTTTCTACTTTCAGATGCAATCGGAAATTTTTAGGTTAGGTCAATCCGTTCGCGAGATATGGGAGTTTGAAGCCAAGAAATGTTTGAGAAGGCAAAAAATTTTTCGCAATTCTGCTTCTCCAAACGCTTAACCAGAATGGCCTAGGGAAAAAATACATATACCGTTGTAATCGGGCGAGTTTCTACTTTCAGACGCAACAGGAATTTTTGGTTTAGGTCAATCCGTTCGCGAGATATGGGAGTTTGAATCCAAGAAATGGTTGAGAAGGCAAAAAAGTTTTCGCAATTCTGCTGCTCCAAACGCTTAACCAGAATGGCCTAGGGAAAAAATACACATACCGTTGTAATCGGGCGAGTTTCTACTTTCAGATGCAATAACAATTTTTGGGTTAGGTCAATCCGTTCGCGAGATATGGGAGTTTGAAGCCAAGAAATGGTTGAGAAGGCAAAAAATTTTTCGCAATTCTGCTGCTCCAAACGCTTAACCAGAATGGCCTAGGGAAAAAATACACATATCGTTGTAATCGGGCGAGTTTCTACTTGCAGATGCAACAGGAATATTTGGGTTAGGTCAGTCCGTTCGCGAGATATGGGAGTTTGAAGCCAAGAAATGGTTGAGATGTCAAAAAATTTTTCGCAATTCTGCTGCTCCAAACGCTTAACCAGAATGGCCTAGGGAAAAAATACGCATACAGTTGTAATCGGGCGAGTTTCTACTTTCAGACGCAGCAGGAATTTTTGGGTTTGGTCAATCCGTTCGCGAGATATGGGACTTTGAAGCTAAGTAATGGTTGAGAAGACAACAAATTTTTCGCAATTCTGCTGATCCAAACGCTTAACCAGAATGGGCTGGGGAAAAAATACACATACCGTTGTAATCGGGCGAGTTTCTACTTTCAGACGCTACAGGAATTTTTGGGTTAGGTCAATCCGTTCGCGAGGTATGGGAGTTTGAAGCCAAGAAATGGATGAGAAGGCAAAAAATTTTTCGCACTTCTGCTGCTCCAAACGCTTAACCAGAATGGCCTAGGGAAAAAATACACATACCGTTGTAATCGGGCGTGTTTCTACTTTCAGATGCAATAGGAATTTTTGGGTTAGTTCAATCCGTTCGCGAGATACGGGAGTTTGAAGCCAAGAAATGGTTGAGAAGGCAAAAAATTTTTCGCAATTCTGCTGCTCCAAACGCTTAACCAGAATGGCCTAGGGAAAAAATACACATATCGTTGTAATCGGGCGAGTTTCTACTTTCAGATGCAACAGGAATATTTGGGTTAGGTCAGTCCGTTCGCGAGATATGGGAGTTTGAAGCCAAGAAATGGTTGAGAAGTCAAAAAATTTTTCGCAATTCTGCTGCTCCAAACGCTTAACCAGAATGGCCTAGGGAAAAAATACACATACCTTTTTAATCGGGCGAGTTTCTACTTTCAGATGCAATAGGAATTTTTGGGTTAGGTCAATCCGTTTGCCAGATATGGGAGTTTGAAACCAAGAAATGGTTGAGAAGGCAAAAAATTTTTCGCAATTCTGCTGCTCCAAACGCTTAACCAGAATGGCCTAGGGAAAAAATACACATACCGTTGTATTCGGGCGAGTTTCTACTTTCAGATGCGATAGGAATTTTTGGGTTATGTCAATCCGTTCGCGAGATATGGGAGTTTGAAGCGAAGAAATGGTTGAGAAGGCAAAAAATTTTTCGCAATTCTGCTGCTCCAAACGTTTAACCAGAATGGCCTAGGGAAAAAATACACCTACCTTTGTAATCGGGCGAGTTTCTACTTTCAGGTGCAATAGGAATTTTTGGGTTAGGTCAATCCGTTCGCGAGATATGGGAGTTTGAAGCCAAGAAATGGTTGAGAAGGCAAAAAATTTTTCGCAATTCTGCTGCTCCAAACGCTTAACAAGAATGGCCTAGGGAAAAAATACACATACCGTTGTAAGCGGGCGAGTTTCTACTTTCAGATGCAACAGGAATTTTTGGGTTAGGTCAATCCGTTCGCGAGATATGGGAGTTTGAAGCTAAGAAATGGTTGAGAAGACAACAAATTTTTCGCAATTCTGCTGATCCAAACGCTTAACCAGAATGGCCTAGGGAAAAAATACACATGCCCTTGTAATCGGGCGAGTTTCTACTTTCAGATGCAATTGGAATTTTTGGGTTAGGTCAATCCGTTCGCGAGATATGGGAGTTTGAAGCCAAGAAATGGTTGAGAAGGCAAAAAATTTTTCGCAATTCTGATGCTCCAAACGCTTAACCAGAATGGCCTAGGGAAGAAATACACATACCGTTGTAATCGGCCGAGTTTCTACTTTCAGATGCAATAGGAATTTTTGGGTTAGGTCAATCCGTTCGCGAGATATGGGAGTTTGAAGCTAAGAAATGATTGAGAAGGCAAAAAATTTTTCGCAATTCTGCTGCTCCAAACGCTTAACCAGAATTGCCTAGGGAAAAAATACACATACCTCTGTAATCGGGCGAGATTCTACTTTGAGATGCAATAGGAATTTTTGGATTAGGTCAATCCGTTCGCGAGATATGCGAGTTTGAAGCTAAGAAATGGTTGAGAAGACAACAAATTTTTCGCAATGCTGCTGCTCCAAACGCTTAACCAGAATGGCCTAGGGAAAAAATACGCATACAGTTGTAATCGGGCGAGTTTCTACTTTCAGACGCAGCAGGAATTTTTGGGTTTGGTCAATCCGTTCGCGAGATATGGGACTTTGAAGCTAAGTAATGGTTGAGAAGGCAACAAATTTTTCGCAATTCTGCTGATCCAAACGCTTAACCAGAATGGCCTAGGGAAGAAATACACATACCGTTGTAATCGGGCGAGTTTCTACTTTCAGGCGCAACAGGAATTTTTGGGTTAGGTCAATCCGTTCGCGAGATATGGGAGTTTGAATCCAAGAAATGGATGAGAAGGCAAAAAATTTTTCGCAATTCTGCTGCTCCAAACGCTTATACAGAATGGCCTAGGGAAAAAATACACATATCGTTGTAATCGGGCGAGTTTCTACTTTCAGATGCAACAGGAACATTTGGGTTAGGTCAGTCCGTTCGCGAGATATGGGAGTTTGAAGCCAAGAAATGGTTGAGAAGACAACAAATTTTTCGCAGTTCTGCTGATCCAAACGCTTAACCAGAATGGGCTGGGGAAAAAATACACATACCGTTGTAATCGGGCGAGTTTCTACTTTCAGACGCTACAGGAATTTTTGGGTTAGGTCAATCCGTTCGCGAGATATGGGAGTTTGAAGCCAAGAAATGCATGAGAAGGTAAAAAATTTTTCGCACTTCTGCTGCTCCAAACGCTTAACCAGAATGGCCTAGGGAAAAAATACACATACCGTTGTAATCGGGCGTGTTTCTACTTTCAGATGCAATAGGAATTTTTGGGTTAGGTCAATCCGTTCGCAAGATATGGGAGTTTGAAGCTAAGAAATGGTTGAGAAGACAACAAATTTTTCGCACTTCTGCTGCTCCAAACGCATAACCAGAATGGCCTAGGGAAGAAATACACATACCGTTGAAATCGGGCGAGTTTCTACTTTCAGATGCAATAGGAATTCTTGGGTTAGTTCAATCCGTTCGCGAGATATGGGTGTTTGAAGCCAAGAAATGGTTGAGAAGGCAAAAAATTTTTCGCAATTCTGCTGCTCCAAACGCTTAACCAGAATGGCCTAGGGAAAAAATACACATACCGTTGTAATCGGGCGAGTTTCTACTTTCAGACGCAACAGGAATTTTTGGGTTAGGTCAATCCGTTCGCGAGATATGGGAGTTTGAATCCAAGAAATGGATGAGGAGGCAAAAAATTTTTCGCAATTCTGCTGCTCCAAACGCTTAACCAGAATGGCCTAGGGAAAAAATACACATATCGTTGTAATCGGGCGAGTTTCTACTTTCAGATGCAACAGGAATATTTGGGTTAGGTCAGTCCGTTCGCGAGATATGGGAGTTTGAAGCCAAGAAATGGTTGAGAAGTCAAAAAATTTTTCGCAATTCTGCTGCTCCAAACGCTTAACCAGAATGGCCTAGGGAAAAAATACACATACCTTTGTAATCGGGCGAGTTTCTACTTTCAGAGGCAATAGGAATTTTTGGGTTAGGTCAATCCGTTTGCCAGATATGGGAGTTTGAAACCAAGAAATGGTTGAGAAGGCAAAAAATTTTTCGCAATTCTGCTGCTCCAAACGCTTAACCAGAATGGCCTAGGGAAAAAATACACATACCGTTGTATTCGGGCGAGTTTCTACTTTCAGATGCGATAGGAATTTTTGGGTTATGTCAATCCGTTCGCGAGATACGGGAGTTTGAAGCCAAGAAATGGTTGAGAAGGCAAAAAATTTTTCGCACTTCTGCTGCTCCAAACGCTTAACCAGAATGGCCTAGGGAAAAAATACCCATACCTTTGTAATCGGGCGAGTTTCTACTTTCAGGTGCAATAGGAATTTTTGGGTTAGGTCAATCCGTTCGCGAGATATGGGAGTTTGAAGCCAAGAAATGGTTGAGAAGGCAAAAAATTTTTCGCAATTCTGCTGCTCCAAACGCTTAACAAGAATGGCCTAGGGAAAAAATACACATACCGTTGTAATCGGGCGAGTTTCTACTTTCAGATGCAACAGGAATTTTTGGGTTAGGTCAATCCGTTCGCGAGATATGGGAGTTTGAAGCTAAGAAATGGTTGAGATGACAACAAATTTTTCGCAATTCTGCTGATCCAAACGCTTAACCAGAATGGCCTAAGGAAAAAATACACATGCCCTTGTAATCGGGCGAGTTTCTACTTTCAGATGCAATTGGAATTTTTGGGTTAGGTCAATCCGTTCGCAAGGTATGGGAGTTTGAAGCTAAGAAATGGTTGAGAAGACAACAAATTTTTCGCACTTCTGCTGCTCCAAACGCATAACCAGAATGGCCTAGGGAAGAAATACACATACCGTTGAAATCGGGCGAGTTTCTACTTTCAGATGCAATAGGAATTTTTGGGTTAGTTCAATCCGTTCGCGAGATATGGGTGTTTCAAGCCAAGAAATGGTTGAGAAGGCAAAAAATTTTTCGCAATTCTGCTGCTCCAAACGCTTAACCAGAATGGCCTAGGGAAAAAATGCACATACCGTTGTAATCGGGCGAGTTTCTACTTTCAGACGCAACAGGAATTTTTGGGTTAGGTCAATCCGTTCGCGAGATATGGGAGTTTGAATCCAAGAAATGGATGAGAAGGCAAAAAATTTTTCGCAATTCTGCTGCTCCAAACGCTTAACCAGAATTGCCTAGGGAAAAAACACGCATACAGTTGTAATCGGACGAGTTTCTACTTTCAGACGCAGCAGGAATTTTTGGGTTTGGTCAATCCGTTCGCGAGATATGGGAGTTTGAAGCCAAGAGATGGTTGAGAAGGCAAAAAATTTTTCGCAATTCTGCTGCTCCAAACGCTTAACCAGATTGGCCTAGGGAGAAAATACACATACCGTTGTATTCGGGCGAGTTTCTACTTTCAGATGCAATAGGAATTTTTGGGTTATGTCAATCCGTTCGCGAGATATGGGTGTTTGAAGCCAAGAATTGGTTGAGAAGGCAAAAAATTTTTCGCAATTCTGCTGCTCCAAACGCTTAACCAGAATGGCCTAGGGAAGAAATACACATACCGTTGTAATCGGGCCAGTTTCTACTTTCAGATGCAATAGGAATTTTTGGGTTAGTTCAATCCGTTCGCGAGATATGCGAGTTTGAAGCTAAGAAAAGGTTGAGAAGACAACAAATTTTTCGCAATTCTGCTGCTCCAAACGCTTAACCAGAATGGCCTAGGGAAAAAATACGCATACAGTTGTAATCGGGCGAGTTTCTACTTTCAGACGCAGCAGGAATTTTTGGGTTTGGTCAATCCGTTCGCGAGATATGGGACTTTGAAACTAAGAAATGGTTGAGAAGACAACAAATTTTTCGCAATTCTGCTGCTCCAAGCGCTTAACCAGAATGGCCTAGGGAAAAAATACACATACCGCTGTAATCGGGCGAGATTCTACTTTCAGATGCAATAGGAATTTTTGGGTTAGGTCAATCCGTTTGCCAGATATGGGAGTTTGAAACCAAGAAATGGTTGAGAAGGCAAAAAATTTTTCGCAATTCTGCTGCTCCAAACGCTTAACAAGAATGGCCTAGGGAAAAAATACACATACCGTTGTATTCGGGCGAGTTTCTACTTTCAGATGCAATAGGAATTTTTGGGTTATGTCAATCCGTTCGCGAGATATGGGAGCTTGAAGCCAAGAAATGGTTGAGAAGGCAAAAAATTTTTCGCACTTCTGCTGCTCCAAACGCTTAACCAGAATCGCCTAGGGAAAAAATACACCTACCGTTGTATTCGGGCGAGTTTCTACTTTCAGATGCGATAGGAATTTTTGGGTTATGTCAATCCGTTCGCGAGATATGGGAGTTTGAAGCCAAGAAATGGTTGAGAAGGCAAAAAATTTTTCGCACTTCTGCTGCTCCAAACGCTTAACCAGAATGGCCTAGGGAAAAAATACACATACCTTTGTAATCGGGCGAGTTTCTACTTTCAGGTGCAATAGGAATTTTTGGGTTAGGTCAATCCGTTCGCGAGATATGGGAGTTTGAAGCCAAGAAATGGTTGAGAAGGCAAATAATTTTTCGCAATTCTGCTGCTCCAAACGCTTAACCAGAATGGCCTAGGGAAGAAATACACATACCGTTGTAATCGGCCGAGTTTCTACTTTCAGATGCAATAGGAATTTTTGGGTTAGGTCAATCCGTTCGCGAGATATGGGAGTTTGAAGCTAAGAAATGATTGAGAAGGCAAAAAATTTTTCGCAATTCTGCTGCTCCAAACGCTTAACCAGAATTGCCTAGGGAAAAAACACGCATACAGTTGTAATCGGACGAGTTTCTACTTTCAGACGCAGCAGGAATTTTTGGGTTTGGTCAATCCGTTCGCGAGATATGGGAGTTTGAAGCCAAGAGATGGTTGAGAAGGCAAAAAATTTTTCGCAATTCTGCTGCTCCAAACGCTTAACCAGATTGGCCTAGGGAGAAAATACACATACCGTTGTATTCGGGCGAGTTTCTACTTTCAGATGCAATAGGAATTTTTGGGTTATGTCAATCCGTTCGCGAGATATGGGTGTTTGAAGCCAAGAATTGGTTGAGAAGGCAAAAAATTTTTCGCAATTCTGCTGCTCCAAACGCTTAACCAGAATGGCCTAGGGAAGAAATACACATACCGTTGTAATCGGGCCAGTTTCTACTTTCAGATGCAATAGGAATTTTTGGGTTAGTTCAATCCGTTCGCGAGATATGCGAGTTTGAAGCTAAGAAAAGGTTGAGAAGACAGCAAATTTTTCGCAATTCTGCTGCTCCAAACGCTTAACCAGAATGGCCTAGGGAAAAAATACGCATACAGTTGTAATCGGGCGAGTTTCTACTTTCAGATGCAATAGGAATTTTTGGGTTAGGTCAATCCGTTTGCCAGATATGGGAGTTTGAAACCAAGAAATGGTTGAGAAGGCAAAAAATTTCTCGCAATTCTGCTGCTCCAAACGCTTAACCAGAATCGCCTAGGGAAAAAATACACATACCGTTGTATTCGGGCGAGTTTCTACTTTCAGATGCAATAGGAATTTTTGGGTTATGTCAATCCGTTCGCGAGATATGGGAGTTTGAAGCCAAGAAATGGTTGAGAAGGCAAAAAATTTTTCGCACTTCTGCTGCTCCAAACGCTTAACCAGAATCGCCTAGGGAAAAAATACACATACCGTTGTATTCGGGCGAGTTTCTACTTTCAGATGCAATAGGAATTTTTGGGTTATGTCAATCCGTTCGCGAGATATGGGAGTTTGAAGCCAAGAAATGGTTGAGAAGGCAAAAAACTTTTCGCACTTCTGCTGCTCCAAACGCTTAACCAGAATGGCCTAGGGAAAAAATACACATACCTTTCTAATCGGGCGAGTTTCTACTTTCAGGTGCAATAGGAATTTTTGGGTTAGGTCAATCCGTTCGCGAGATATGGGAGTTTGAAGCCAAGAAATGGTTGAGAAGGCAAAAAATTTTTCGCAATTCTGCTGCTCCAAACGCTTAACAAGAATGGCCTAGGGAAAAAATACACATACCGTTGTAATCGGGCGAGTTTCTACTTTCAGATGCAACAGGAATTTTTGGGTTAGGTCAATCCGTTCGCGAGATATGGGAGTTTGAAGCTAAGAAATGGTTGAGAAGACAACAAATTTTTCGCACTTCTGCTGATCCAAACGCTTAACCAGAATGGCCTAGGGAAAAAATACACATGCCGTTGTAATCGGGCGAGTTTCTACTTTCAGATGCAATTGGAATTTTTGGGTTAGGTCAATCCGTTCGCGAGATATGGGAGTTTGAAGCCAAGAAATGGTTGAGAAGGCAAAAAATTTTTCGCAATTCTGCTGCTTCAAACGCTTAACCAGAATGGCCTAGGGAAAAAATACACATACCGTTGTAATCGGTCGCGTTTCTACTTTCAGATGCAATAGGAATTTTTGGGTTAGGTCAATCCGTTCGCAAGATATGGGAGTTTGAAGCTAAGAAATGAATGAGAAGGCAAAAAATTTTTCGCAATTCTGCTGCTCCAAACGCTTAACCAGAATTGCCTAGGGAAAAAATACACATACCTCTGTAATCGGGCGAGATTCTACTTTGAGATGCAATAGGAATTTTTGGATTAGGTCAATCCGTTCGCGAGATATGCGAGTTTGAATCTAAGAAATGGTTGAGGAGACAACAAATTTTTCGCACTTCTGCTGCTCCAAACGCATAACCAGAATGGCCTAGGGAAGAAATACACATACCGTTGTAATCGGGCGAGTTTCTACTTTCAGATGCAATAGGAATTTTTGGGTTAGGTCAATCCGTTCGCGAGATATGGGAGTTTGAATCCAAGAAATGGATGAGAAGGCAAAAAATTTTTCGCAATTCTGCTGCTCCAATCGCTTAAACAGAATGGGCTAGGGAAAAAATACACATATCGTTGTAATCGGGCGAGTTTCTACTTTCAGATGCAACAGGAATATTTGGGTTAGGTCAGTCCGTTCGCGAGATATGGGAGTTTGAAGCCAAGAAATGGTTGAGAAGTCAAAAAATTTTTCGCAATTCTGCTGCTCCAAACGCTTAACCAGAATGGCCTAGGGAAAAAATACACATACCTTTGTAATCGGGCGAGTTTCTACTTTCAGAGGCAATAGGAATTTTTGGGTTAGGTCAATCCGTTTGCCAGATATGGGAGTTTGAAACCAAGAAATGGTTGAGAAGGCAAAAAATTTTTCGCAATTCTGCTGCTCCAAACGCTTAACCAGAATGGCCTAGGGAAAAAATACACATACCGTTGTATTCGGGCGAGTTTCTACTTTCAGATGCGATAGGAATTTTTGGGTTATGTCAATCCGTTCGCGAGATATGGGAGTTTGAAGCCAAGAAATGGTTGAGAAGGCAAAAAATTTTTCGCACTTCTGCTGCTCCAAACGCTTAACCAGAATGGCCTAGGGAAAAAATACACATACCTTTGTAATCGGGCGAGTTTCTACTTTCAGGTGCAATAGGAATTTTTGGGTTAGGTCAATCCGTTCGCGAGATATGGGAGTTTGAAGCCAAGAAATGGTTGAGGAGGCAAAAAATTTTTCGCAATTCTGCTGCTCCAAACGCTTAACAAGAATGGCCTAGGGAAAAAATACACATACCGTTGTAATCGGGCGAGTTTCTACTTTCAGATGCAACAGGAATTTTTGGGTTAGGTCAATCCGTTCGCGAGATATGGGAGTTTGAAGCTAAGAAATGGTTGAGAAGACAACAAATTTTTCGCAATTCTGCTGATCCAAACGCTTAACCAGAATGGCCTAGGGAAAAAATACACATGCCCTTGTAATCGGGCGAGTTTCTACTTTCAGATGCAATTGGAATTTTTGGGTTAGGTCAATCCGTTCGCGAGATATGGGAGTTTGAAGCCAAGAAATGGTTGAGAAGGCAAAAAATTTTTCGCAATTCTGCTGCTCCAAACGCTTAACCAGAATGGCCTAGGGAAGAAATACACATACCGTTGTAATCGGCCGAGTTTCTACTTTCAGATGCAATAGGAATTTTTGGGTTAGGTCAATCCGTTCGCGAGATATGGGAGTTTGAAGCTAAGAAATGATTGAGAAGCCAAAAAATTTTTCGCAATTCTGCTGCTCCAAACGCTTAACCAGAATTGCCTAGGGAAAAAACACGCATACAGTTGTAATCGGACGAGTTTCTACTTTCAGACGCAGCAGGAATTTTTGGGTTTGGTCAATCCGTTCGCGAGATATGGGAGTTTGAAGCCAAGAGATGGTTGAGAAGGCAAAAAATTTTTCGCAATTCTGCTGCTCCAAACGCTTAACCAGATTGGCCTAGGGAGAAAATACAGATACCGTTGTAATCTGGCTAGTTTCTACTTTCAGATGCAATAGGAATTTTTGGGTTAGTTCAATCCTTTCGCGAGATATGCGAGTTTAAAGCTAAGAAAAGGTTGAGAAGACAACAAATTTTTCTTAATTCTGCTGCTCCAAACGCTTAACCAGAATGGCCTAGGGAAAAAATACGCATACAGTTGTAATCGGGCGAGTTTCTACTTTCAGACGCAGCAGGAATTTTTGGGTTTGGTCAATCCGTTCGCGAGATATGGGACTTTGAAACTAAGAAATGGTTGAGAAGACAACAAATTTTTCGCAATTCTGCTGCTCCAAGCGCTTAACAAGAATGGCCTAGGGAAAAAATACACATACCTTTGTAATCGGGCGAGTTTCTACTTTCAGGTGCAATAGGAATTTTTGGGTTAGGTCAATCCGTTCGCGAGATATGGGAGTTTGAAGCCAAGAAATGGTTGAGAAGGCAAAAAATTTTTCGCAATTCTGCTGCTCCAAACGCTTAAAAAGAATGGCCTAGGGAAAAAATACACATACCGTTGTAATCGGGCGAGTTTCTACTTTCAGATGCAACAGGAATTTTTGGGTTAGGTCAATCCGTTCGCGAGATATGGGAGTTTGAAGCTAAGAAATGGTTGAGAAGACAACAAATTTTTCGCACTTCTGCTGATCCAAACGCTTAACCAGAATGGCCTAGGGAAAAAATACACATGCCGTTGTAATCGGGCGAGTTTCTACTTTCAGATGCAATTGGAATTTTTGGGTTAGGTCAATCCGTTCGCGAGATATGGGAGTTTGAAGCCAAGAAATGGTTGAGAAGGCAAAAAATTTTTCGCAATTCTGCTGCTCCAAACGCTTAACCAGAATGGCCTAGGGAAAAAATACACATACCCTTGTAATCGGCCGCGTTTCTACTTTCAGATGCAATAGGAATTTTTGGGTTAGGTCAATCCGTTCGCAAGATATGGGAGTTTGAAGCTAAGAAATGATTGAGAAGGCAAAAAATTTTTCGCAATTCTGCTGCTCCAAACGCTTAACCAGAATGGCCTAGGGAAAAAATACACATACCGTTGTAATCGGGCGAGTTTCTACTTTCAGATGCAATAGGAATTTTTGGGTTAGGTCAATCCGTTCGCGAGATATGGGAGTTTGAAGCCAAGAAATGGTTGAGAAGGCAAACAATTTTTCGCAATTCTGCTGCTCCAAACGCTTAACCAGAATGGCCTAGGGAAAAAATACACATACCGCTGTAATCGGGAGAGATTCTACTTTGAGATGCAATAGGAATTTTTGGGTTAGGTCAATCCGTTTGCGAGATATGGGAGTTTGAAGCCAAGAAATGGTTGAGAAGGCAAAAAATTTTTCGCAATTCTGCTGCTCCAAACGCTTAACAAGAATGGCCTAGGGAAAAAATACACATACCGTTGTAATCGGGCGAGTTTCTACTTTCAGATGCAACAGGAATTTTTGGGTTAGGTCAATCCGTTCGCGAGATATGGGAGTCTGAAGCTAAGAAATGGTTGAGAAGACAACAAATTTTTCGCACTTCTGCTAATCCAAACGCTTAACCAGAATGGCCTAGGGAAAAAATACACATGCCGTTGTAATCGGGCGAGCTTCTACTTTCAGATGCAATTGGAATTTTTGGGTTAGGTCAATCCGTTCGCGAGATATGGGAGTTTGAAGCCAAGAAATGGTTGAGAAGGCAAAAAATTTTTCGCAATTCTGCTGCTCCAAACGCTTAACCAGAATGGCCTAGGGAAAAAATACACATACCGTTGTAATCGGCCGCGTTTCTACTTTCAGATGCAATAGGAATTTTTGCGTTAGGTCAATCCGTTCCCGAGATATGGGAATTTGAAGCCAAGAAATGGTTCAGAAGGCAAAAAATTTATCGCAATTCTGCTAATCCAAACGCTTAACCAGAATGGCCTAGGGAGAAAATACACATACCGTTGTAACCGGGCTAGTTTCTACTTTCAGAGGCAATAGGAATTTTTGGGTGTGGTCAATCCGTTCGCGAGATATGCGAGTTTGAAGCTAAGAAATGGTTGAGAAGACAACAAATTTTTCGCAATGCTGCTGCTCCAAACGCTTAACCAGAATGGGCTGGGGAAAAAATACACATACCGTTGTAATCGGGCGAGTTTCTACTTTCAGACGCTACAGGAATTTTTGGGTTAGGTCATTCCGTTCGCGAGATATGGGAGTTTGAAGCCAAGAAATGGATGAGAAGGTAAAAAATTTTTCGCACTTCTGCTGCTCCAAACGCTTAACCAGAATGGCCTAGGGAAAAAATACACATACCGTTGTAATCGGGCGTGTTTCTACTTTCAGATGCAATAGGAATTTTTGGGTTAGGTCAATCCGTTCGCGAGATATGGGAGTTTGAAGCTAAGAAATGATTGAGAAGGCAAAAAATTTTTCGCAATTCTGCTGCTCCAAACGCTTAACCAGAATTGCCTAGGGAAAAAATACACATACCTCTGTAATCGGGCGAGATTCTACTTTGAGATGCAATAGGAATTTTTGGATTAGGTCAATCCGTTCGCGAGATATGCGAGTTTGAAGCTAAGAAATGGTTGAGAAGACAACAAATTTTTCGCAATGCTGCTGCTCCAAACGCTTAACCAGAATGGCCTAGGGAAAAAATACACATACCGTTGTAATCGGGCGAGTTTCTACTTTCAGATGCAATAGGAATTTTTGCGTTAGGTCAATCCGTTCCCGAGATATGGGAGTTTGAAGCCAAGAAATGGTTCAGAAGGCAAAAAATTTATCGCAATTCTGCTAATCCAAACGCTTAACCAGAATGGCCTAGGGAGAAAATACACATACCGTTGTAATCGGGCGTGTTTCTACTTTCAGACGCAGCAGGAATTTTTGGGTTTGGTCAATCCGTTCGCGAGATATGGGACTTTGAAGCTAAGTAATGGTTGACAAGACAACAAATTTTTCGCAATTCTGCTGATCCAAACGCTTAACCAGAATGGGCTGGGGAAAAAATACACATACCGTTGTAATCGGGCGAGTTTCTACTTTCAGACGCTACAGGAATTTTTGGGTTAGGTCAATCCGTTCGCGAGATATGGGAGTTTGAAGCCAAGAAATGCATGAGAAGGTAAAAAATTTTTCGCACTTCTGCTGCTCCAAACGCTTAACCAGAATGGCCTAGGGAAGAAATACACATACCGTTGTAATCGGGCGAGTTTCTACTTTCAGATGCAATAGGAATTTTTGGGTTAGTTCAATCCGTTCGCGAGATATGGGAGTTTGAAGCCAAGAAATGGTTGAGAAGGCAACAAATTTTTCGCAATTCTGCTGCTCCAAACGCTTAACCAGAATTGCCTAGGGAAAAAACACGCATACAGTGGTAATCGGACGAGTTTCTACTTTCAGACGCAGCAGGAATTTTTGGGTTTGGTCAATCCGTTCGCGAGATATGGGAGTTTGAAGCCAAGAGATGGTTGAGAAGGCAAAAAATTTTTCGCAATTCTGCTGCTCCAAACGCTTAACCAGATTGGCCTAGGGAGAAAATACAGATACCGTTGTAATCTGGCTAGTTTCTACTTTCAGATGCAATAGGAATTTTTGGGTTAGTTCAATCCTTTCGCGAGATATGCGAGTTTAAAGCTAAGAAAAGGTTGAGAAGACAACAAATTTTTCTTAATTCTGCTGCTCCAAACGCTTAACCAGAATGGCCTAGGGAAAAAATACGCATACAGTTGTAATCGGGCGAGTTTCTACTTTCAGACGCAGCAGGAATTTTTGGGTTTGGTCAATCCGTTCGCGAGATATGGGACTTTGAAACTAAGAAATGGTTGAGAAGACAACAAATTTTTCGCAATTCTGCTGCTCCAAGCGCTTAACAAGAATGGCCTAGGGAAAAAATACACATACCGATGTAATCGGGCGAGATTATACTTTCAGATGCAATAGGAATTTTTGGGGTAGGTCAATCCGTTTGCCAGATATGGGAGTTTGAAACCAAGAAATGGTTGAGAAGGCAAAAAATTTTTCGCAATTCTGCTGCTCCAAAAGCTTAACCAGAATCGCCTAGGGAAAAAATACACATACCGTTGTATTCGGGCGAGTTTCTACTTTCAGATGCAATAGGAATTTTTGGGTTATGTCAATCCGTTCGCGAGATATGGGAGTTTGAAGCCAAGAAATGGTTGAGAAGGCAAAAAATTTTTCGCACTTCTGCTGCTCCAAACGCTTAACCAGAATGGCCTAGGGAAAAAATACACATACCTTTGTAATCGGGCGAGTTTCTACTTTCAGGTGCAATAGGAATTTTTGGGTTAGGTCAATCCGTTCGCGAGATATGGGAGTTTGAAGCCAAGATATGGTTGAGAAGGCAAAAAATTTTTCGCAATTCTGCTGCTCCAAACGCTTAAAAAGAATGGCCTAGGGAAAAAATACACATACCGTTGGAATCGGGCGAGTTTCTACTTTCAGATGCAACAGGAATTTTTGGGTTAGGTCAATCCGTTCGCGAGATATGGGAGTTTGAAGCTAAGAAATGGTTGAGAAGACAACAAATTTTTCGCACTTCTGCTGATCCAAACGCTTAACCAGAATGGCCTAGGGAAAAAATACACATGCCGTTGTAATCGGGCGAGTTTCTACTTTCAGATGCAATTGGAATTTTTGGGTTAGGTCAATCCGTTCGCGAGATATGGGAGTTTGAAGCCAAGAAATGGTTGAGAAGGCAAAAAATTTTTCGCAATTCTGCTGCTCCAAACGCTTAACCAGAATGGCCTAGGGAAAAAATACACATACCCTTGTAATCGGCCGCGTTTCTACTTTCAGATGCAATAGGAATTTTTGGGTTAGGTCAATCCGTTCGCAAGATATGGGAGTTTGAAGCTAAGAAATGATTGAGAAGGCAAAAAATTTTTCGCAATTCTGCTGCTCCAAACGCTTAACCAGAATGGCCTAGGGAAAAAATACACATACCGTTGTAATCGGGCGAGTTTCTACTTTCAGATGCAATAGGAATTTTTGGGTTAGGTCAATCCGTTCGCGAGATATGGGAGTTTGAAGCCAAGAAATGGTTGAGAAGGCAAACAATTTTTCGCAATTCTGCTGCTCCAAACGCTTAACCAGAATGGCCTAGGGAAAAAATACACATACCGCTGTAATCGGGAGAGATTCTACTTTGAGATGCAATAGGAATTTTTGGGTTAGGTCAATCCGTTTGCGAGATATGGGAGTTTGAAGCCAAGAAATGGTTGAGAAGGCAAAAAATTTTTCGCAATTCTGCTGCTCCAAACGCTTAACAAGAATGGCCTAGGGAAAAAATACACATACCGTTGTAATCGGGCGAGTTTCTACTTTCAGATGCAACAGGAATTTTTGGGTTAGGTCAATCCGTTCGCGAGATATGGGAGTTTGAAGCTAAGAAATGGTTGAGAAGACAACAAATTTTTCGCACTTCTGCTGATCCAAACGCTTAACCAGAATGGCCTAGGGAAAAAGTACACATGCCGTTGTAATCGGGCGAGCTTCTACTTTCAGATGCAATTGGAATTTTTGGGTTAGGTCAATCCGCTCGCGAGATATGGGAGTTTGAAGCCAAGAAATGGTTGAGAAGGCAAAAAATTTTTCGCAATTCTGCTGCTCCAAACGCTTAACCAGAATCGCCTAGGGAAAAAATACACATACCGTTGTAATCGGCCGCGTTTCTACTTTCAGATGCAATAGGAATTTTTGGGTTAGGTCAATCCGTTCGCAAGATATGGGAGTTTGAAGCTCAGAAATGATTGAGAAGGCAAAAAATTTTTCGCAATTCTGCTGCTCCAAACGCTTAACCAGAATGGCCTAGGGAAAAAATACACATACCGTTGTAATCGGGCGAGTTTCTACTTTCAGATGCAATAGGAATTTTTGGGTTAGGTCAATCCGTTCGCGAGATATGGGAGTTTGAAGCCAAGAAATGGTTGAGAAGGCAAACAATTTTTCGCAATTCTGCTGCTCCAAACGCTTAACCAGAATGGCCTAGGGAAAAAATACACATACCGCTGTAATCGGGAGAGATTCTACTTTGAGATGCAATAGGAATTTTTGGGTTAGGTCAATCCGTTTGCGAGATATGGGAGTTTGAAGCCAAGAAATGGTTGAGAAGGCAAACAATTTTTCGCAATTCTGCTTCTCCAAACGCTTAACCAGAATGGCCTAGGGAAAAAATACACATACCGTTGTAATCGGGCGAGTTTCTACTTTCAGATGCAATAGGAATTTTTGCGTTAGGTCAATCCGTTCCCGAGAT
This sequence comes from Ptiloglossa arizonensis, assembly GCF_051014685.1. Lineage (NCBI taxonomy): Eukaryota > Metazoa > Arthropoda > Insecta > Hymenoptera > Colletidae > Ptiloglossa > Ptiloglossa arizonensis. The sequence continues at coordinate 198,464 of NW_027479111.1, forward strand.
ATGGGAGTTTGAAGCCAAGAAATGGTTCAGAAGGCAAAAAATTTATCGCAATTCTGCTAATCCAAACGCTTAACCAGAATGGCCTAGGGAGAAAATACACATACCGTTGTAATCGGGCTAGTTTCTACTTTCAGAGGCAATAGGAATTTTTGGGTTTGGTCAATCCGTTCGCGAGATATGCGAGTTTGAAGCTAAGAAATGGTTGAGAAGACAACAAATTTTTCGCAATGCTGCTGCTCCAAACGCTTAACCAGAATGGGCTGGGGAAAAAATACACATACCGTTGTAATCGGGCGAGTTTCTACTTTCAGACGCTACAGGAATTTTTGGGTTAGGTCATTCCGTTCGCGAGATATGGGAGTTTGAAGCCAAGAAATGGATGAGAAGGTAAAAAATTTTTCGCACTTCTGCTGCTCCAAACGCTTAACCAGAATGGCCTAGGGAAAAAATACACATACCGTTGTAATCGGGCGTGTTTCTACTTTCAGATGCAATAGGAATTTTTGGGTTAGGTCAATCCGTTCGCGAGATATGGGAGTTTGAAGCTAAGAAATGATTGAGAAGGCAAAAAATTTTTCGCAATTCTGCTGCTCCAAACGCTTAACCAGAATTGCCTAGGGAAAAAATACACATACCTCTGTAATCGGGCGAGATTCTACTTTGAGATGCAATAGGAATTTTTGGATTAGGTCAATCCGTTCGCGAGATATGCGAGTTTGAAGCTAAGAAATGGTTGAGAAGACAACAAATTTTTCGCAATGCTGCTGCTCCAAACGCTTAACCAGAATGGCCTAGGGAAAAAATACACATACCGTTGTAATCGGGCGAGTTTCTACTTTCAGATGCAATAGGAATTTTTGCGTTAGGTCAATCCGTTCCCGAGATATGGGAGTTTGAAGCCAAGAAATGGTTCAGAAGGCAAAAAATTTATCGCAATTCTGCTAATCCAAACGCTTAACCAGAATGGCCTAGGGAGAAAATACACATACCGTTGTAATCGGGCGTGTTTCTACTTTCAGACGCAGCAGGAATTTTTGGGTTTGGTCAATCCGTTCGCGAGATATGGGACTTTGAAGCTAAGTAATGGTTGACAAGACAACAAATTTTTCGCAATTCTGCTGATCCAAACGCTTAACCAGAATGGGCTGGGGAAAAAATACACATACCGTTGTAATCGGGCGAGTTTCTACTTTCAGACGCTACAGGAATTTTTGGGTTAGGTCAATCCGTTCGCGAGATATGGGAGTTTGAAGCCAAGAAATGCATGAGAAGGTAAAAAATTTTTCGCACTTCTGCTGCTCCAAACGCTTAACCAGAATGGCCTAGGGAAGAAATACACATACCGTTGTAATCGGGCGAGTTTCTACTTTCAGATGCAATAGGAATTTTTGGGTTAGTTCAATCCGTTCGCGAGATATGGGAGTTTGAAGCCAAGAAATGGTTGAGAAGGCAACAAATTTTTCGCAATTCTGCTGCTCCAAACGCTTAACCAGAATTGCCTAGGGAAAAAACACGCATACAGTTGTAATCGGACGAGTTTCTACTTTCAGACGCAGCAGGAATTTTTGGGTTTGGTCAATCCGTTCGCGAGATATGGGAGTTTGAAGCCAAGAGATGGTTGAGAAGGCAAAAAATTTTTCGCAATTCTGCTGCTCCAAACGCTTAACCAGATTGGCCTAGGGAGAAAATACAGATACCGTTGTAATCTGGCTAGTTTCTACTTTCAGATGCAATAGGAATTTTTGGGTTAGTTCAATCCTTTCGCGAGATATGCGAGTTTAAAGCTAAGAAAAGGTTGAGAAGACAACAAATTTTTCTTAATTCTGCTGCTCCAAACGCTTAACCAGAATGGCCTAGGGAAAAAATACGCATACAGTTGTAATCGGGCGAGTTTCTACTTTCAGACGCAGCAGGAATTTTTGGGTTTGGTCAATCCGTTCGCGAGATATGGGACTTTGAAACTAAGAAATGGTTGAGAAGACAACAAATTTTTCGCAATTCTGCTGCTCCAAGCGCTTAACAAGAATGGCCTAGGGAAAAAATACACATACCGATGTAATCGGGCGAGATTATACTTTCAGATGCAATAGGAATTTTTGGGGTAGGTCAATCCGTTTGCCAGATATGGGAGTTTGAAACCAAGAAATGGTTGAGAAGGCAAAAAATTTTTCGCAATTCTGCTGCTCCAAACGCTTAACCAGAATCGCCTAGGGAAAAAATACACATACCGTTGTATTCGGGCGAGTTTCTACTTTCAGATGCAATAGGAATTTTTGGGTTATGTCAATCCGTTCGCGAGATATGGGAGTTTGAAGCCAAGAAATGGTTGAGAAGGCAAAAAATTTTTCGCACTTCTGCTGCTCCAAACGCTTAACCAGAATGGCCTAGGGAAAAAATACACATACCTTTGTAATCGGGCGAGTTTCTACTTTCAGGTGCAATAGGAATTTTTGGGTTAGGTCAATCCGTTCGCGAGATATGGGAGTTTGAAGCCAAGAAATGGTTGAGAAGGCAAAAAATTTTTCGCAATTCTGCTGCTCCAAACGCTTAAAAAGAATGGCCTAGGGAAAAAATACACATACCGTTGGAATCGGGCGAGTTTCTACTTTCAGATGCAACAGGAATTTTTGGGTTAGGTCAATCCGTTCGCGAGATATGGGAGTTTGAAGCTAAGAAATGGTTGAGAAGACAACAAATTTTTCGCACTTCTGCTGATCCAAACGCTTAACCAGAATGGCCTAGGGAAAAAATACACATGCCGTTGTAATCGGGCGAGTTTCTACTTTCAGATGCAATTGGAATTTTTGGGTTAGGTCAATCCGTTCGCGAGATATGGGAGTTTGAAGCCAAGAAATGGTTGAGAAGGCAAAAAATTTTTCGCAATTCTGCTGCTCCAAACGCTTAACCAGAATGGCCTAGGGAAAAAATACACATACCCTTGTAATCGGCCGCGTTTCTACTTTCAGATGCAATAGGAATTTTTGGGTTAGGTCAATCCGTTCGCAAGATATGGGAGTTTGAAGCTAAGAAATGATTGAGAAGGCAAAAAATTTTTCGCAATTCTGCTGCTCCAAACGCTTAACCAGAATGGCCTAGGGAAAAAATACACATACCGTTGTAATCGGGCGAGTTTCTACTTTCAGATGCAATAGGAATTTTTGGGTTAGGTCAATCCGTTCGCGAGATATGGGAGTTTGAAGCCAAGAAATGGTTGAGAAGGCAAACAATTTTTCGCAATTCTGCTGCTCCAAACGCTTAACCAGAATGGCCTAGGGAAAAAATACACATACCGCTGTAATCGGGAGAGATTCTACTTTGAGATGCAATAGGAATTTTTGGGTTAGGTCAATCCGTTTGCGAGATATGGGAGTTTGAAGCCAAGAAATGGTTGAGAAGGCAAAAAATTTTTCGCAATTCTGCTGCTCCAAACGCTTAACCAGAATGGCCTAGGGAAAAAATACACATACCGTTGTAATCGGCCGCGTTTCTACTTTCAGATGCAATAGGAATTTTTGGGTTAGGTCAATCCGTTCGCAAGATATGGGAGTTTGAAGCTCAGAAATGATTGAGAAGGCAAAAAATTTTTCGCAATTCTGCTGCTCCAAACGCTTAACCAGAATGGCCTAGGGAAAAAATACACATACCGTTGTAATCGGGCGAGTTTCTACTTTCAGATGCAATAGGAATTTTTGGGTTAGGTCAATCCGTTCGCGAGATATGGGAGTTTGAAGCCAAGAAATGGTTGAGAAGGCAAACAATTTTTCGCAATTCTGCTGCTCCAAACGCTTAACCAGAATGGCCTAGGGAAATAATACACATACCGCTGTAATCGGGAGAGATTCTACTTTGAGGTGCAATAGGAATTTTTGGGTTAGGTCAATCCGTTTGCGAGATATGGGAGTTTGAAGCCAAGAAATGGTTGAGAAGGCAAACAATTTTTCGCAATTCTGCTTCTCCAAACGCTTAACCAGAATGGCCTAGGGAAAAAATACACATACCGTTGTAATCGGGCGAGTTTCTACTTTCAGATGCAATAGGAATTTTTGCGTTAGGTCAATCCGTTCCCGAGATATGGGAGTTTGAAGCCAAGAAATGGTTCAGAAGGCAAAAAATTTATCGCAATTCTGCTAATCCAAACGCTTAACCAGAATGGCCTAGGGAGAAAATACACATACCGTTGTAATCGGGCTAGTTTCTACTTTCAGAGGCAATAGGAATTTTTGGGTTTGGTCAATCCGTTCGCGAGATATGCGAGTTTGAAGCTAAGAAATGGTTGAGAAGACAACAAATTTTTCGCAATGCTGCTGCTCCAAACGCTTAACCAGAATGGGCTGGGGAAAAAATACACATACCGTTGTAATCGGGCGAGTTTCTACTTTCAGACGCTACAGGAATTTTTGGGTTAGGTCATTCCGTTCGCGAGATATGGGAGTTTGAAGCCAAGAAATGGATGAGAAGGTAAAAAATTTTTCGCACTTCTGCTGCTCCAAACGCTTAACCAGAATGGCCTAGGGAAAAAATACACATACCGTTGTAATCGGGCGTGTTTCTACTTTCAGATGCAATAGGAATTTTTGGGTTAGGTCAATCCGTTCGCGAGATATGGGAGTTTGAAGCTAAGAAATGATTGAGAAGGCAAAAAATTTTTCGCAATTCTGCTGCTCCAAACGCTTAACCAGAATTGCCTAGGGAAAAAATACACATACCTCTGTAATCGGGCGAGATTCTACTTTGAGATGCAATAGGAATTTTTGGATTAGGTCAATCCGTTCGCGAGATATGCGAGTTTGAAGCTAAGAAATGGTTGAGAAGACAACAAATTTTTCGCAATGCTGCTGCTCCAAACGCTTAACCAGAATGGCCTAGGGAAAAAATACACATACCGTTGTAATCGGGCGAGTTTCTACTTTCAGGTGCAATAGGAATTTTTGCGTTAGGTCAATCCGTTCCCGAGATATGGGAGTTTGAAGCCAAGAAATGGTTCAGAAGGCAAAAAATTTATCGCAATTCTGCTAATCCAAACGCTTAACCAGAATGGCCTAGGGAGAAAATACACATACCGTTGTAATCGGGCGTGTTTCTACTTTCAGACGCAGCAGGAATTTTTGGGTTTGGTCAATCCGTTCGCGAGATATGGGACTTTGAAGCTAAGTAATGGTTGACAAGACAACAAATTTTTCGCAATTCTGCTGATCCAAACGCTTAACCAGAATGGGCTGGGGAAAAAATACACATACCGTTGTAATCGGGCGAGTTTCTACTTTCAGACGCTACAGGAATTTTTGGGTTAGGTCAATCCGTTCGCGAGATATGGGAGTTTGAAGCCAAGAAATGCATGAGAAGGTAAAAAATTTTTCGCACTTCTGCTGCTCCAAACGCTTAACCAGAATGGCCTAGGGAAGAAATACACATACCGTTGTAATCGGGCGAGTTTCTACTTTCAGATGGAATAGGAATTTTTGGGTTAGTTCAATCCGTTCGCGAGATATGGGAGTTTGAAGCCAAGAAATGGTTGAGAAGGCAACAAATTTTTCGCAATTCTGCTGCTCCAAACGCTTAACCAGAATGGCCTATGGAAAAAATACACATACCGTTGTAATCGGGCGAGTTTCTACTTTCAGACGCAACAGGAATTTTTGGGTTAGGTCAATCCGTTCGCGAGATATGGGAGTTTGAATCCAAGAAATGGATGAGAAGGCAAAAAATTTTTCGCAATTCTGCTGCTCCAAACGCTTAACCAGAATGGCCTAGGGAAAAAATACACATATCGTTGTAATCGGGCGAGTTTCTACTTTCAGATGCAACAGGAATATTTGGGTTAGGTCAATCCGTTTGCCAGATATGGGAGTTTGAAACCAAGAAATGGTTGAGAAGGCAAAAAATTTTTCGCAATTCTGCTGCTCCAAACGCTTAACCAGAATGGCCTAGGGAAAAAATACACATACCGTTGTATTCGGGCGAGTTTCTACTTTCAGATGCGATAGGAATTTTTGGGTTATGTCAATCCGTTCGCGAGATATGGGAGTTTGAAGCCAAGAAATGGTTGAGAAGGCAAGAAATTTTTCGCACTTCTGCTGCTCCAAACGCTTAACCAGAATGGCCTAGGGAAAAAATACACATACCTTTGTAATCGGGCGAGTTTCTACTTTCAGGTGCAATAGGAATTTTTGGGTTAGGTCAATCCGTTCGCGAGATATGGGAGTTTGAAGCCAAGAAACGGTTGAGAAGGCAAAAAATTTTTCGCAATTCTGCTGCTCCAAACGCTTAACAAGAATGGCCTAGGGAAAAAATACACATACCGTTGTAATCGGGCGAGTTTCTACTTTCAGATGCAACAGGAATTTTTGGGTTAGGTCAATCCGTTCGCGAGATATGGGAGTTTGAAGCTAAGAAATGGTTGAGAAGACAACAAATTTTTCGCAATTCTGCTGATCCAAACGCTTAACCAGAATGGCCTAGGGAAAAAATACACATGCCCTTGTAATCGGGCGAGTTTCTACTTTCAGATGCAATTGGAATTTTTGGGTTAGGTCAATCCGTTCGCGAGATATGGGAGTTTGAAGCCAAGAAATGGTTGAGAAGGCAAAAAATTTTTCGCAATTCTGCTGCTCCAAACGCTTAACCAGAATGGCCTAGGGAAGAAATACACATACCGTTGTAATCGGCCGAGTTTCTACTTTCAGATGCAATAGGAATTTTTGGGTTAGGTCAATCCGTTCGCGAGATATGGGAGTTTGAAGCTAAGAAATGATTGAGAAGGCAAAAAATTTTTCGCAATTCTGCTGCTCCAAACGCTTAACCAGAATTGCCTAGGGAAAAAACACGCGTACAGTTGTAATCGGACGAGTTTCTACTTTCAGACGCAGCAGGAATTTTTGGGTTTGGTCAATCCGTTCGCGAGATATGGGAGTTTGAAGCCAAGAGATGGATGAGATGGCAAAAAATTTTTCGCAATTCTGCTGCTCCGAACGCTTAACCAGATTGGCCTAGGGAGAAAATACAGATACCGTTGTAATCGGGCCAGTTTCTACTTTCAGATGCAATAGGAATTTTTGGGTTAGTTCAATCCGTTCGCGAGATATGCGAGTTTGAAGCTAAGAAAAGGTTGAGAAGACAACAAATTTTTCGCAATTCTGCTGCTCCAAACGCTTAACCAGAATGGCCTAGGGAAAAAATACGCATACAGTTGTAATCGGGCGAGTTTCTACTTTCAGACGCAGCAGGAATTTTTGGGTTTGGTCAATCCGTTCGCGAGATATGGGACTTTGAAACTAAGAAATGGTTGAGAAGACAACAAATTTTTCGCAATTCTGCTGCTCCAAGCGCTTAACCAGAATGGCCTAGGGAAAAAATACACATACCGCTGTAATCGGGCGAGATTCTACTTTCAGATGCAATAGGAATTTTTGGGTTAGGTCAATCCGTTTGCCAGATATGGGAGTTTGAAACCAAGAAATGGTTGAGAAGGCAAAAAATTTTTCGCAATTCTGCTGCTCCAAACGCTTAACCAGAATCGCCTAGGGAGAAAATACACATACCGTTGTATTCGGGCGAGTTTCTACTTTCAGATGCAATAGGAATTTTTGGGTTATGTCAATCCGTTCGCGAGATATGGGAGTTTGAAGCCAAGAAATGGTTGAGAAGGCAAAAAATTTTTCGCACTTCTGCTGCTCCAAACGCTTAACCAGAATGGCCTAGGGAAAAAATACACATACCTTTGTAATCGGGCGAGTTTCTACTTTCAGGTGCAACAGGAATTTTTGGGTTAGGTCAATCCGTTCGCGAGATATGGGAGTTTGAAGCCAAGAAATGTTTGAGAAGGCAAAAAATTTTTCGCAATTCTGCTGCTCCAAACGCTTAACAAGAATGGCCTAGGGAAAAAATACACATACCGTTGTAATCGGGCGAGTTTCTACTTTCAGATGCAACAGGAATTTTTGGGTTAGGTCAATCCGTTCGCGAGATATGGGAGTTTGAAGCTAAGAAATGGTTGAGAAGACAACAAATTTTTTGCACTTCTGCTGATCCAAACGCTTAACCAGAATGGCCTAGGGAAAAAATACACATGCCGTTGTAATCGGGCGAGTTTCTACTTTCAGATGCAATTGGAATTTTTGGGTTAGGTCAATCCGTTCGCGAGATATGGGAGTTTGAAGCCAAGAAATGGTTGAGAAGGCAAAAAATTTTTCGCAATTCTGCTGCTCCAAACGCTTATCCAGAATGGCCTAGGGAAAAAATACACATACCGTTGTAATCGGCCGCGTTTCTACTTTCAGATGCAATAGGAATTTTTGGGTTAGGTCAATCCGTTCGCAAGATATGGGAGTTTGAAGCTAAGAAATGATTGAGAAGGCAAAAAATTTTTCGCAATTCTGCTGCTCCAAACGCTTAACCAGAATTGCCTAGGGAAAAAATACACATACCTCTGTAATCGGGAGAGATTCTACTTTGAGATGCAATAGGAATTTTTGGATTAGGTCAATCCGTTCGCGAGATATGCGAGTTTGAAGCTAAGAAATGGTTGAGAAGACAACAAATTTTTCGCAATGCTGCTGCTCCAAACGCTTAACCAGAATGGCCTAGGGAACAAATACGCATACAGTTGTAATCGGACGAGTTTCTACTTTCAGACGCAGCAGGAATTTTTGGGTTTGGTCAATCCGTTCGCGAGATATGGGAGTTTGAAGCCAAGAAATGGTTGAGAAGGCAAACAATTTTTCGCAATTCTGCTTCTCCAAACGCTTAACCAGAATGGCCTAGGGAAAAAATACACATACCGTTGTAATCGGGCGATTTTCTACTTTCAGATGCAATAGGAATTTTTGCGTTAGGTCAATCCGTTCCCGAGATATGGGAGTTTGAAGCCAAGAAATGGTTCAGAAGGCAAAAAATTTATCGCAATTCTGCTAATCCAAACGCTTAACCAGAATGGCCTAGGGAGAAAATACACATACCGTTGTAATCGGGCTAGTTTCTACTTTCAGAGGCAATAGGAATTTTTGGGTTTGGTCAATCCGTTCGCGAGATATGCGAGTTTGAAGCTAAGAAATGGTTGAGAAGACAACAAATTTTTCGCAATGCTGCTGCTCCAAACGCTTAACCAGAATGGGCTGGGGAAAAAATACACATACCGTTGTAATCGGGCGAGTTTCTACTTTCAGACGCAACAGGAATTTTTGGGTTAGGTCAATCCGTTCGCGAGATATGGGAGTTTGAATCCAAGAAATGGATGAGAAGGCAAAAAATTTTTCGCAATTCTGCTGCTCCAAACGCTTAACCAGAATGGCCTAGGGAAAAAATACACATATCGTTGTAATCGGGCGAGTTTCTACTTTCAGATGCAACAGGAATATTTGGGTTAGGTCAATCCGTTTGCCAGGTATGGGAGTTTGAAACCAAGAAATGGTTGAGAAGGCAAAAAATTTTTCGCAATTCTGCTGCTCCAAACGCTTAACCAGAATGGCCTAGGGAAAAAATACACATACCGTTGTATTCGGGCGAGTTTCTACTTTCAGATGCGATAGGAATTTTTGGGTTATGTCAATCCGTTCGCGAGATATGGGAGTTTGAAGCCAAGAAATGGTTGAGAAGGCAAAAAATTTTTCGCACTTCTGCTGCTCCAAACGCTTAACCAGAATGGCCTAGGGAAAAAATACACATACCTTTGTAATCGGGCGAGTTTCTACTTTCAGGTGCAATAGGAATTTTTGGGTTAGGTCAATCCGTTCGCGAGATATGGGAGTTTGAAGCCAAGAAACGGTTGAGAAGGCAAAAAATTTTTCGCAATTCTGCTGCTCCAAACGCTTAACAAGAATGGCCTAGGGAAAAAATACACATACCGTTGTAATCGGGCGAGTTTCTACTTTCAGATGCAACAGGAATTTTTGGGTTAGGTCAATCCGTTCGCGAGATATGGGAGTTTGAAGCTAAGAAATGGTTGAGAAGACAACAAATTTTTCGCAATTCTGCTGATCCAAACGCTTAACCAGAATGGCCTAGGGAAAAAATACACATGCCCTTGTAATCGGGCGAGTTTCTACTTTCAGATGCGATTGGAATTTTTGGGTTAGGTCAATCCGTTCGCGAGATATGGGAGTTTGAAGCCAAGAAATGGTTGAGAAGGCAAAAAATTTTTCGCAATTCTGCTGCTCCAAACGCTTAACCAGAATGGCCTAGGGAAGAAATACACATACCGTTGTAATCGGCCGAGTTTCTACTTTCAGATGCAATAGGAATTTTTGGGTTAGGTCAATCCGTTCGCGAGATATGGGAGTTTGAAGCTAAGAAATGATTGAGAAGGCAAAAAATTTTTCGCAATTCTGCTGCTCCAAACGCTTAACCAGAATTGCCTAGGGAAAAAACACGCGTACAGTTGTAATCGGACGAGTTTCTACTTTCAGACGCAGCAGGAATTTTTGGGTTTGGTCAATCCGTTCGCGAGATATGGGACTTTGAAGCCAAGAGATGGATGAGAAGGCAAAAAATTTTTCGCAATTCTGCTGCTCCAAACGCTTAACCAGATTGGCCTAGGGAGAAAATACAGATACCGTTGTAATCGGGCCAGTTTCTACTTTCAGATGCAATAGGAATTTTTGGGTTAGTTCAATCCGTTCGCGAGATATGCGAGTTTGAAGCTAAGAAAAGGTTGAGAAGACAACAAATTTTTCGCAATTCTGCTGCTCCAAACGCTTAACCAGAATGGCCTAGGGAAAAAATACGCATACAGTTGTAATCGGGCGAGTTTCTACTTTCAGATGCAGCAGGAATTTTTGGGTTTGGTCAATCCGTTCGCGAGATATGGGACTTTGAAACTAAGAAATGGTTGAGAAGACAACAAATTTTTCGCAATTCTGCTGCTCCAAGCGCTTAACCAGAATGGCCTAGGGAAAAAATACACATACCGCTGTAATCGGGCGAGATTCTACTTTCAGATGCAATAGGAATTTTTGGGTTAGGTCAATCCGTTTGCCAGATATGGGAGTTTGAAACCAAGAAATGGTTGAGAAGGCAAAAAATTTTTCGCAATTCTGCTGCTCCAAACGCTTAACCAGAATGGCCTAGGGAAAAAATACACATACCGTTGTAATCGGCCGCGTTTCTACTTTCAGATGCAATAGGAATTTTTGGGTTAGGTCAATCCGTTCGCAAGATATGGGAGTTTGAAGCTAAGAAATGATTGAGAAGGCAAAAAATTTTTCGCAATTCTGCTGCTCCAAACGCTTAACCAGAATTGCCTAGGGAAAAAATACACATACCTCTGTAATCGGGAGAGATTCTACTTTGAGATGCAATAGGAATTTTTGGATTAGGTCAATCCGTTCGCGAGATATGCGAGTTTGAAGCTAAGAAATGGTTGAGAAGACAACAAATTTTTCGCAATGCTGCTGCTCCAAACGCTTAACCAGAATGGCCTAGGGAACAAATACGCATACAGTTGTAATCGGACGAGTTTCTACTTTCAGACGCAGCAGGAATTTTTGGGTTTGGTCAATCCGTTCGCGAGATATGGGAGTTTGAAGCCAAGAAATGGTTGAGAAGGCAAACAATTTTTCGCAATTCTGCTTCTCCAAACGCTTAACCAGAATGGCCTAGGGAAAAAATACACATACCGTTGTAATCGGGCGAGTTTCTACTTTCAGATGCAATAGGAATTTTTGCGTTAGGTCAATCCGTTCCCGAGATATGGGAGTTTGAATCCAAGAAATGGATGAGAAGGCAAAAAATTTTTCGCAATTCTGCTGCTCCAAACGCTTAACCAGAATGGCCTAGGGAAAAAATACACATATCGTTGTAATCGGGCGAGTTTCTACTTTCAGATGCAACAGGAATATTTGGATTAGGTCAGTCCGTTCGCGAGATATGGGAGTTTGAAGCCAAGAAATGGTTGAGAAGTCAAAAAATTTTTCGCAATTCTGCTGCTCCAAACGCTTAACCAGAATGGCCTAGGGAAAAAATACACATACCTTTGTAATCGGGCGAGTTTCTACTTTCAGAGGCAATAGGAATTTTTTGGTTAGGTCAATCCGTTTGCCAGATATGGGAGTTTGAAACCAAGAAATGGTTGAGAAGGCAAAAAATTTTTCGCAATTCTGCTGCTCCAAACGCTTAACCAGAATGGCCTAGGGAAAAAATACACATACCGTTGTATTCGGGCGAGTTTCTACTTTCAGATGCGATAGGAATTTTTGGGTTATGTCAATCCGTTCGCGAGATATGGGAGTTTGAAGCCAAGAAATGGTTGAGAAGGCAAAAAATTTTTCGCACTTCTGCTGCTCCAAACGCTTAACCAGAATGGCCTAGGGAAAAAATACACATACCTTTGTAATCGGGCGAGTTTCTACTTTCAGGTGCAATAGGAATTTTTGGGTTAGGTCAATCCGTTCGCGAGATATGGGAGTTTGAAACCAAGAAATGGTTGAGAAGGCAAAAAATTTTTCGCAATTCTGCTGCTCCAAACGCTTAACCAGAATGGCCTAGGGAAAAAATACACATACCGTTGTAATCGGCCGCGTTTCTACTTTCAGATGCAATAGGAATTTTTGGTTAGGTCAATCCGTTCGCAAGATATGGGAGTTTGAAGCTAAGAAATGATTGAGAAGGCAAAAAATTTTTCGCAATTCTGCTGCTCCAAACGCTTAACCAGAATTGCCTAGGGAAAAAATACACATACCTCTGTAATCGGGAGAGATTCTACTTTGAGATGCAATAGGAATTTTTGGATTAGGTCAATCCGTTCGCGAGATATGCGAGTTTGAAGCTAAGAAATGGTTGAGAAGACAACAAATTTTTCGCAATGCTGCTGCTCCAAACGCTTAACCAGAATGGCCTAGGGAACAAATACGCATACAGTTGTAATCGGACGAGTTTCTACTTTCAGACGCAGCAGGAATTTTTGGGTTTGGTCAATCCGTTCGCGAGATATGGGAGTTTGAAGCCAAGAAATGGTTGAGAAGGCAAACAATTTTTCGCAATTCTGCTTCTCCAAACGCTTAACCAGAATGGCCTAGGGAAAAAATACACATACCGTTGTAATCGGGCGAGTTTCTACTTTCAGATGCAATAGGAATTTTTGCGTTAGGTCAATCCGTTCCCGAGATATGGGAGTTTGAATCCAAGAAATGGATGAGAAGGCAAAAAATTTTTCGCAATTCTGCTGCTCCAAACGCTTAACCAGAATGGCCTAGGGAAAAAATACACATATCGTTGTAATCGGGCGAGTTTCTACTTTCAGATGCAACAGGAATATTTGGGTTAGGTCAGTCCGTTCGCGAGATATGGGAGTTTGAAGCCAAGAAATGGTTGAGAAGTCAAAAAATTTTTCGCAATTCTGCTGCTCCAAACGCTTAACCAGAATGGCCTAGGGAAAAAATACACATACCTTTGTAATCGGGCGAGTTTCTACTTTCAGAGGCAATAGGAATTTTTTGGTTAGGTCAATCCGTTTGCCAGATATGGGAGTTTGAAACCAAGAAATGGTTGAGAAGGCAAAAAATTTTTCGCAATTCTGCTGCTCCAAACGCTTAACCAGAATGGCCTAGGGAAAAAATACACATACCGTTGTATTCGGGCGAGTTTCTACTTTCAGATGCGATAGGAATTTTTGGGTTATGTCAATCCGTTCGCGAGATATGGGAGTTTGAAGCCAAGAAATGGTTGAGAAGGCAAAAAATTTTTCGCACTTCTGCTGCTCCAAACGCTTAACCAGAATGGCCTAGGGAAAAAATACACATACCTTTGTAATCGGGCGAGTTTCTACTTTCAGGTGCAATAGGAATTTTTGGGTTAGGTCAATCCGTTCGCGAGATATGGGAGTTTGAAGCCAAGAAACGGTTGAGATGGCAAAAAATTTTTCGCAATTCTGCTGCTCCAAACGCTTAACAAGAATGGCCTAGGGAAAAAATACACATACCGTTGTAATCGGGCGAGTTTCTACTTTGAGATGCAATAGGAATTTTTGGATTAGGTCAATCCGTTCGCGAGATATGCGAGTTTGAAGCTAAGAAATGGTTGAGAAGACAACAAATTTTTCGCAATGCTGCTGCTCCAAACGCTTAACCAGAATGGCCTAGGGAACAAATACGCATACAGTTGTAATCGGACGAGTTTCTACTTTCAGACGCAGCAGGAATTTTTGGGTTTGGTCAATCCGTTCGCGAGATATGGGAGTTTGAAGCCAAGAAATGGTTGAGAAGGCAAACAATTTTTCGCAATTCTGCTTCTCCAAACGCTTAACCAGAATGGCCTAGGGAAAAAATACACATACCGTTGTAATCGGGCGAGTTTCTACTTTCAGATGCAATAGGAATTTTTGCGTTAGGTCAATCCGTTCCCGAGATATGGGAGTTTGAATCCAAGAAATGGATGAGAAGGCAAAAAATTTTTCGCAATTCTGCTGCTCCAAACGCTTAACCAGAATGGCCTAGGGAAAAAATACACATATCGTTGTAATCGGGCGAGTTTCTACTTTCAGATGCAACAGGAATATTTGGGTTAGGTCAGTCCGTTCGCGAGATATGGGAGTTTGAAGCCAAGAAATGGTTGAGAAGTCAAAAAATTTTTCGCAATTCTGCTGCTCCAAACGCTTAACCAGAATGGCCTAGGGAAAAAATACACATACCTTTGTAATCGGGCGAGTTTCTACTTTCAGAGGCAATAGGAATTTTTTGGTTAGGTCAATCCGTTTGCCAGATATGGGAGTTTGAAACCAAGAAATGGTTGAGAAGGCAAAAAATTTTTCGCAATTCTGCTGCTCCAAACGCTTAACCAGAATGGCCTAGGGAAAAAATACACATACCGTTGTATTCGGGCGAGTTTCTACTTTCAGATGCGATAGGAATTTTTGGGTTATGTCAATCCGTTCGCGAGATATGGGAGTTTGAAGCCAAGAAATGGTTGAGAAGGCAAAAAATTTTTCGCACTTCTGCTGCTCCAAACGCTTAACCAGAATGGCCTAGGGAAAAAATACACATACCTTTGTAATCGGGCGAGTTTCTACTTTCAGGTGCAATAGGAATTTTTGGGTTAGGTCAATCCGTTCGCGAGATATGGGAGTTTGAAGCCAAGAAACGGTTGAGATGGCAAAAAATTTTTCGCAATTCTGCTGCTCCAAACGCTTAACAAGAATGGCCTAGGGAAAAAATACACATACCGTTGTAATCGGGCGAGTTTCTACTTTCAGATGCAACAGGAATTTTTGGGTTAGGTCAATCCGTTCGCGAGATATGGGAGATTGAAGCTAAGAAATGGTTGAGAAGACAACAAATTTTTCGCAATTCTGCTGATCCAAACGCTTAACCAGAATGGCCTAGGGAAAAAATACACATGCCCTTGTAATCGGGCGAGTTTCTACTTTCAGATGCAATTGGAATTTTTGGGTTAGGTCAATCCGTTCGCGAGATATGGGAGTTTGAAGCCAAGAAATGGTTGAGAAGGCAAAAAATTTTTCGCAATTCTGCTGCTCCAAACGCTTAACCAGAATGGCCTAGGGAAGAAATACACATACCGTTGTAATCGGCCGAGTTTCTACTTTCAGATGCAATAGGAATTTTTGGGTTAGGTCAATCCGTTCGCGAGATATGGGAGTTTGAAGCTAAGAAATGATTGAGAAGGCAAAAAATTTTTCGCAATTCTGCTGCTCCAAACGCTTAACCAGAATTGCCTAGGGAAAAAACACGCGTACAGTTGTAATCGGACGAGTTTCTACTTTCAGACGCAGCAGGAATTTTTGGGTTTGGTCAATCCGTTCGCGAGATATGGGAGTTTGAAGCCAAGAGATGGTTGAGAAGGCAAAAAATTTTTCGCAATTCTGCTGCTCCAAACGCTTAACCAGATTGGCCTAGGGAGAAAATACAGATACCGTTGTAATCGGGCCAGTTTCTACTTTCAGATGCAATAGGAATTTTTGGGTTAGTTCAATCCGTTCGCGAGATATGCGAGTTTGAAGCTAAGAAAAGGTTGAGAAGACAACAAATTTTTCGCAATTCTGCTGCTCCAAACGCTTAACCAGAATGGCCTAGGGAAAAAATACGCATACAGTTGTAATCGGGCGAGTTTCTACTTTCAGACGCAGCAGGAATTTTTGGGTTTGGTCAATCCGTTCGCGAGATATGGGAGTTTGAAGCTAAGAAATGGTTGAGAAGACAACAAATTTTTTGCACTTCTGCTGATCCAAACGCTTAACCAGAATGGCCTAGGGAAAAATACACATGCCGTTGTAATCGGGCGAGTTTCTACTTTCAGATGCAATTGGAATTTTTGGGTTAGGTCAATCCGTTCGCGAGATATGGGAGTTTGAAGCCAAGAAATGGTTGAGAAGGCAAAAAATTTTTCGCAATTCTGCTGCTCCAAACGCTTAACCAGAATGGCCTAGGGAAAAAATACACATACCGTTGTAATCGGCCGCGTTTCTACTTTCAGATGCAATAGGAATTTTTGGGTTAGGTCAATCCGTTCGCAAGATATGGGAGTTTGAAGCTAAGAAATGATTGAGAAGGCAAAAAATTTTTCGCAATTCTGCTGCTCCAAACGCTTAACCAGAATTGCCTAGGGAAAAAATACACATACCTCTGTAATCGGGCGAGATTCTACTTTGAGATGCAATAGGAATTTTTGGATTAGGTCAATTCGTTCGCGAGATATGCGAGTTTGAAGCTAAGAAATGGTTGAGAAGACAACAAATTCTTCGCAATGCTGCTGCTCCAAACGCTTAACCAGAATGGCCTAGGGAACAAATACGCATACAGTTGTAATCGGACGAGTTTCTACTTTCAGACGCAGCAGGAATTTTTGGGTTTGGTCAATCCGTTCGCGAGATATGGGAGTTTGAAGCCAAGAAATGGTTGAGAAGGCAAAAAATTTTTCGCAATTCTGCTGCTCCAAACGCTTAACCAGAATGGCCTACGGAAAAAATACACATACCGTTGTAATCGGGCGAGTTTCTACTTTCAGATGCAATAGGAATTTTTGGGTTAGGTCAATCCGTTCGCGAGATATGGGAGTTTGAAGCTAAGAAATGATTGAGAAGGCAAAAAATTTTTCGCAATTCTGCTGCTCCAAACGCTTAACCAGAATTGCCTAGGGAAAAAACACGCGTACAGTTGTAATCGGACGAGTTTCTACTTTCAGACGCAGCAGGAATTTTTGGGTTTGGTCAATCCGTTCGCGAGATATGGGAGTTTGAAGCCAAGAGATGGTTGAGAAGGCAAAAAATTTTTCGCAATTCTGCTGCTCCAAACGCTTAACCAGATTGGCCTAGGGAGAAAATACAGATACCGTTGTAATCGGGCTAGTTTCTACTTTCAGATGCAATAGGAATTTTTGGGTTAGTTCAATCCGTTAGCGAGATATGCGAGTTTGAAGCTAAGAAAAGGTTGAGAAGACAACAAATTTTTCCCAATTCTGCTGCTCCAAACGCTTAACCAGAATGGCCTAGGGAAAAAATACGCATACAGTTGTAATCGGGCGAGTTTCTACTTTCAGACGCAGCAGGAATTTTTCGGTTTGGTCAATCCGTTCGCGAGATATGGGACTTTGAAACTAAGAAATGGTTGAGAAGACAACAAATTTTTCGCAATTCTGCTGCTCCAAGCGCTTAACCAGAATGGCCTAGGGAAAAAATACACATACCGCTGTAATCGGGCGAGATTCTACTTTCAGATGCAATAGGAATTTTTGGGTTAGGTCAATCCGTTTGCCAGATATGGGAGTTTGAAGCCAAGAAATGGTTGAGAAGGCAAAAAATTTTTCGCACTTCTGCTGCTCCAAACGCTTAACCAGAATGGCCTAGGGAAAAAATACACATACCTTTGTAATCGGGCGAGTTTCTACTTTCAGGTGCAACAGGAATTTTTGGGTTAGGTCAATCCGTTCGCGAGATATGGGAGTTTGAAGCTAAGAAATGGTTGAGAAGACAACAAATTTTTCGCAATTCTGCTGATCCAAACGCTTAACCAGAATGGCCTAGGGAAAAAATACACATGCCCTTGTAATCGGGCGAGTTTCTACTTTCAGATGCAATTGGAATTTTTGGGTTAGGTCAATCCGTTCGCGAGATATGCGAGTTTGAAGCTAAGAAATGGTTGAGAAGACAACAAATTTTTCGCAATGCTGCTGCTCCAAACGCTTAACCAGAATGGCCTAGGGAACAAATACGCATACAGTTGTAATCGGACGAGTTTCTACTTTCAGACGCAGCAGGAATTTTTGGGTTTGGTCAATCCGTTCGCGAGATATGGGAGTTTGAAGCCAAGAAATGGTTGAGAAGGCAAAAAATTTTTCGCAATTCTGCTGCTCCAAACGCTTAACCAGAATGGCCTAGGGAAAAAATACACATACCGTTGTAATCGGCCGCGTTTCTACTTTCAGATGCAATAGGAATTTTTGGGTTAGGTCAATCCGTTCGCAAGATATGGGAGTTTGAAGCTAAGAAATGATTGAGAAGGCAAAAAATTTTTCGCAATTCTGCTGCTCCAAACGCTTAACCAGAATTGCCTAGGGAAAAAATACACATACCTCTGTAATCGGGCGAGATTCTACTTTGAGATGCAATAGGAATTTTTGGATTAGGTCAATCCGTTCGCGAGATATGCGAGTTTGAAGCTAAGAAATGGTTGAGAAGACAACAAATTTTTCGCAATGCTGCTGCTCCAAACGCTTAACCAGAATGGCCTAGGGAACAAATACGCATACAGTTGTAATCGGACGAGTTTCTACTTTCAGACGCAGCAGGAATTTTTGGGTTTGGTCAATCCGTTCGCGAGATATGGGAGTTTGAAGCCAAGAAATGGTTGAGAAGGCAAAAAATTTTTCGCAATTCTGCTGCTCCAAACGTTTAACCAGAATGGCCTAAGGAAAAAATACACATACCGTTGTATTCGGGCGAGTTTCTACTTTCAGATGCGATAGGAATTTTTGGGTTATGTCAATCCGTTCGCGAGATATGGGAGTTTGAAGCCAAGAAATGGTTGAGAAGGCAAAAAATTTTTCGCACTTCTGCTGCTCCAAACGCTTAACCAGAATGGCCTAGGGAAAAAATACACATACCTTTGTAATCGGGCGAGTTTCTACTTTCAGGTGCAATAGGAATTTTTGGGTTAGGTCAATCCGTTCGCGAGATATGGGAGTTTGAAGCCAAGAAATGGTTGAGGAGGCAAAAAATTTTTCGCAATTCTGCTGCTCCAAACGCTTAACAAGAATGGCCTAGGGAAAAAATACACATACCGTTGTAATCGGGCGAGTTTCTACTTTCAGATGCAACAGGAATTTTTGGGTTAGGTCAATCCGTTCGCGAGATATGGGAGTTTGAAGCTAAGAAATGATTGAGAAGACAACAAATTTTTCGCAATTCTGCTGATCCAAACGCTTAACCAGAATGGCCTAGGGAAAAAATACACATGCCCTTGTAATCGGGCGAGTTTCTACTTTCAGATGCAATTGGAATTTTTGGGTTAGGTCAATCCGTTCGCGAGATATGGGAGTTTGAAGCCAAGAAATGGTTGAGAAGGCAAAAAATTTTTCGCAATTCTGCTGCTCCAAACGCTTAACCAGAATGGCCTAGGGAAGAAATACACATACCGTTGTAATCGGCCGAGTTTCTACTTTCAGATGCAATAGGAATTTTTGGGTTAGGTCAATCCGTTCGCGAGATATGGGAGTTTGAAGCTAAGAAATGATTGAGAAGGCAAAAAATTTTTCGCAATTCTGCTGCTCCAAACGCTTAACCAGAATTGCCTAGGGAAAAAACACGCATACAGTTTTAATCGGACGAGTTTCTACTTTCAGACGCAGCAGGAATTTTTGGGTTTGGTCAATCCGTTCGCGAGATATGGGAGTTTGAAGCCAAGAGATGGTTGAGAAGGCAAAAAATTTTTCGCAATTCTGCTGCTCCAAACGCTTAACCAGATTGGCCTAGGGAGAAAATACAGATACCGTTGTAATCGGGCTAGTTTCTACTTTCAGATGCAATAGGAATTTTTGGGTTAGTTCAATCCGTTAGCGAGATATGCGAGTTTGAAGCTAAGAAAAGGTTGAGAAGACAACAAATTTTTCCCAATTCTGCTGCTCCAAACGCTTAACCAGAATGGCCTAGGGAAAAAATACGCATACAGTTGTAATCGGGCGAGTTTCTACTTTCAGACGCAGCAGGAATTTTTGGGTTTGGTCAATCCGTTCGCGAGATATGGGACTTTGAAACTAAGAAATGGTTGAGAAGACAACAAATTTTTCGCAATTCTGCTGCTCCAAGCGCTTAACCAGAATGGCCTAGGGAAAAAATACACATACCGCTGTAATCGGGCGAGATTCTACTTTCAGATGCAATAGGAATTTTTGGGTTAGGTCAATCCGTTTGCCAGATATGGGAGTTTGAAGCCAAGAAATGGTTGAGAAGGCAAAAAATTTTTCGCACTTCTGCTGCTCCAAACGCTTAACCAGAATGGCCTAGGGAAAAAATACACATACCTTTGTAATCGGGCGAGTTTCTACTTTCAGGTGCAATAGGAATTTTTGGGTTAGGTCAATCCGTTCGCGAGATATGGGAGTTTGAAGCCAAGAAATGGTTGAGGAGGCAAAAAATTTTTCGCAATTCTGCTGCTCCAAACGCTTAACAAGAATGGCCTAGGGAAAAAATACACATACCGTTGTAATCGGGCGAGTTTCTACTTTCAGATGCAACAGGAATTTTTGGGTTAGGTCAATCCGTTCGCGAGATATGGGAGTTTGAAGCTAAGAAATGATTGAGAAGACAACAAATTTTTCGCAATTCTGCTGATCCAAACGCTTAACCAGAATGGCCTAGGGAAAAAATACACATGCCCTTGTAATCGGGCGAGTTTCTACTTTCAGATGCAATTGGAATTTTTGGGTTAGTTCAATCCGTTCGCGAGATATGGGAGTTTGAAGCCAAGAAATGGTTGAGAAGGCAAAAAATTTTTCGCAATTCTGCTGCTCCAAACGCTTAACCAGAATGGCCTAGGGAAGAAATACACATACCGTTGTAATCGGCCGAGTTTCTACTTTCAGATGCAATAGGAATTTTTGGGTTAGGTCAATCCGTTCGCGAGATATGGGAGTTTGAAGCTAAGAAATGATTGAGAAGGCAAAAAATTTTTCGCAATTCTGCTGCTCCAAACGCTTAACCAGAATGGCCTAGGGAGAAAATACAGATACCGTTGTAATCGGGCTAGTTTCTACTTTCAGATGCAATAGGAATTTTTGGGTTAGTTCAATCCGTTAGCGAGATATGCGAGTTTGAAGCTAAGAAAAGGTTGAGAAGACAACAAATTTTTCCCAATTCTGCTGCTCCAAACGCTTAACCAGAATGGCCTAGGGAAAAAATACGCATACAGTTGTAATCGGGCGAGTTTCTACTTTCAGACGCAGCAGGAATTTTTCGGTTTGGTCAATCCGTTCGCGAGATATGGGACTTTGAAACTAAGAAATGGTTGAGAAGACAACAAATTTTTCGCAATTCTGCTGCTCCAAGCGCTTAACCAGAATGGCCTAGGGAAAAAATACACATACCGCTGTAATCGGGCGAGATTCTACTTTCAGATGCAATAGGAATTTTTGGGTTAGGTCAATCCGTTTGCCAGATATGGGAGTTTGAAGCCAAGAAATGGTTGAGAAGGCAAAAAATTTTTCGCACTTCTGCTGCTCCAAACGCTTAACCAGAATGGCCTAGGGAAAAAATACACATACCTTTGTAATCGGGCGAGTTTCTACTTTCAGGTGCAACAGGAATTTTTGGGTTAGGTCAATCCGTTCGCGAGATATGGGAGTTTGAAGCTAAGAAATGGTTGAGAAGACAACAAATTTTTCGCAATTCTGCTGATCCAAACGCTTAACCAGAATGGCCTAGGGAAAAAATACACATGCCCTTGTAATCGGGCGAGTTTCTACTTTCAGATGCAATTGGAATTTTTGGGTTAGGTCAATCCGTTCGCGAGATATGCGAGTTTGAAGCTAAGAAATGGTTGAGAAGACAACAAATTTTTCGCAATGCTGCTGCTCCAAACGCTTAACCAGAATGGCCTAGGGAACAAATACGCATACAGTTGTAATCGGACGAGTTTCTACTTTCAGACGCAGCAGGAATTTTTGGTTTGGTCAATCCGTTCGCGAGATATGGGAGTTTGAAGCCAAGAAATGGTTGAGAAGGCAAAAAATTTTTCGCAATTCTGCTGCTCCAAACGCTTAACAGAATGGCCTAGGGAAAAAATACACATACCGTTGTAATCGGCCGCGTTTCTACTTTCAGATGCAATAGAATTTTTGGGTTAGGTCAATCCGTTCGCAAGATATGGGAGTTTGAAGCTAAGAAATGATTGAGAAGGCAAAAAATTTTTCGCAATCTGCTGCTCCAAACGCTTAACCAGAATTGCCTAGGGAAAAAATACACATACCTCTGTAATCGGGCGAGATTCTACTTTGAGATGCAATAGGAATTTTTGGATTAGGTCAATCCGTTCGCGAGATATGCGAGTTTGAAGCTAAGAAATGGTTGAGAAGACAACAAATTTTTCGCAATGCTGCTGCTCCAAACGCTTAACCAGAATGGCCTAGGGAACAAATACGCATACAGTTGTAATCGGACGAGTTTCTACTTTCAGACGCAGCAGGAATTTTTGGGTTTGGTCAATCCGTTCGCGAGATATGGGAGTTTGAAGCCAAGAAATGGTTGAGAAGGCAAAAAATTTTTCGCAATTCTGCTGCTCCAAACGTTTAACCAGAATGGCCTAAGGAAAAAATACACATACCGTTGTATTCGGGCGAGTTTCTACTTTCAGATGCGATAGGAATTTTTGGGTTATGTCAATCCGTTCGCGAGATATGGGAGTTTGAAGCCAAGAAATGGTTGAGAAGGCAAAAAATTTTTCGCACTTCTGCTGCTCCAAACGCTTAACCAGAATGGCCTAGGGAAAAAAATACACATACCTTTGTAATCGGGCGAGTTTCTACTTTCAGGTGCAATAGGAATTTTTGGGTTAGGTCAATCCGTTCGCGAGATATGGGAGTTTGAAGCAAGAAATGGTTGAGGAGGCAAAAAATTTTTCGCAATTCTGCTGCTCCAAACGCTTAACAAGAATGGCCTAGGGAAAAAATACACATACCGTTGTAATCGGGCGAGTTTCTACTTTCAGATGCAACAGGAATTTTTGGGTTAGGTCAATCCGTTCGCGAGATATGGGAGTTTGAAGCTAAGAAATGATTGAGAAGACAACAAATTTTTCGCAATTCTGCTGATCCAAACGCTTAACCAGAATGGCCTAGGGAAAAAATACACATGCCCTTGTAATCGGGCGAGTTTCTACTTTCA